>NC_052667.1:0-17500 GCF_016802725.1 Solenopsis invicta
TGGCCTGGCCTGGCCTGGCCTGGCCTGGCCTGGCCTGACCTGGCCTGGCCTGGCCTGGCCTGGCCTGGCCTGGCCTGGCCTGGCCTGGCCTGGCCTGGCCTGGCCTGGCCTGGCTGGCCTGGCCTGGCCTGGCCTGGCCTGGCCTGGCCTGGCCTGGCCTGGCCTGGCCTGGCCTGGCCTGGCCTGGCCTGGCCTGGCCTGGCCTGGCCTGGCCTGGCCTGGCCTGGCGCCTGGCCTGGCCTGGCCTGGCCTGGCCTGGCCTGGCCTGGCCTGGCCTGGCCTGGCCTGGCCTGGCCTGGCCTGGCCTGGCCTGGCCTGGCCTGGCCTGGCCTGGCCTGGCCTGGCCTGGCCTGGCCTGGCCTGGCCTGGCCTGGCCTGGCCTGGCCTGGCCTGGCCTGGCCTGGCCTGGCCTGGCCTGGCCTGGCCTGGCCTGGCCTGGCCTGGCCTGGCCTGGCCTGGCCTGGCCTGGCCTGGCCTGGCCTGGCCTGGCCTGGCCTGGCCTGGCCTGGCCTGGCCTGGCCTGGCCTGGCGGCTGGCCTGGCCTGGCCTGGCCTGGCCTGGCCTGGCCTGGCCTGGCCTGGCCTGGCCTGGCCTGGCCTGGCCTGGCCTGGCCTGGCCTGGCCTGGCCTGGCCTGGCCTGGCCTGGCCTGGCCTGGCCTGGCCTGGCCTGGCCTGGCCTGGCCTGGCCTGGCCTGGCCTGGCCTGGCCTGGCCTGGCCTGGCCTGGCCTGGCCTGGCCTGGCCTGGCCTGGCCTGGCCTGGCCTGGCCTGGCCTGGCCTGGCCTGGCCTGGCCTGGCCTGGCCTGGCCTGGCCTGGCCTGGCCTGGCCTGGCCTGGCCTGGCCTGGCCTGGCCTGGCCTGGCCTGGCCTGGCCTGGCCTGGCCTGGCCTGGCCTGGCCTGGCCTGGCCTGGCCTGGCCTGGCCTGGCCTGGCCTGGCCTGGCCTGGCCTGGCCTGGCCTGGCCTGGCCTGGCCTGGCCTGGCCTGGCCTGGCCTGGCCTGGCCTGGCCTGGCCTGGCCTGGCCTGGCCTGGCCTGGCCTGGCCTGGCCTGGCCTGGCCTGGCCTGGCCTGGCCTGGCCTGGCCTGGCCTGGCCTGGCCTGGCCTGGCCTGGCCTGGCCTGGCCTGGCCTGGCCTGGCCTGGCCTGGCCTGGCCTGGCCTGGCCTGGCCTGGCCTGGCCTGGCCTGGCCTGGCCTGGCCTGGCCTGGCCTGGCCTGGCCTGGCCTGGCCTGGCCTGGCCTGGCCTGGCCTGGCCTGGCCTGGCCTGGCCTGGCCTGGCCTGGCCTGGCCTGGCCTGGCCTGGCCTGGCCTGGCCTGGCTGGCCTGGCCTGGCCTGGCCTGCGCCTGGCCTGGCCTGGCCTGGCCTGGCCTGGCCTGGCCTGGCCTGGCCTGGCCTGGCCTGGCCTGGCCTGGCCTGGCCTGGCCTGGCCTGGCCTGGCCTGGCCTGGCCTGGCCTGGCCTGGCCTGGCCTGGCCTGGCCTGGCCTGGCCTGGCCTGGCCTGGCCTGGCCTGGCCTGGCCTGGCCTGGCCTGGCCTGGCCTGGCCTGGCCTGGCCTGGCCTGGCCTGGCCTGGCCTGGCCTGGCCTGGCCTGGCCTGGCCTGGCCTGGCCTGGCCTGGCCTGGCCTGGCCTGGCCTGGCCTGGCCTGGCCTGGCCTGGCCTGGCCTGGCCTGGCCTGGCCTGGCCTGGCCTGGCCTGGCCTGGCCTGGCCTGGCCTGGCCTGGCCTGGCCTGACCTGGCCTGGCCTGGCCTGGCCTGGCCTGGCCTGGCCTGGCCTGGCCTGGCCTGGCCTGGCCTGGCCTGGCCTGGCCTGGCCTGGCCTGGCCTGGCCTGGCCTGGCCTGGCCTGGCCTGGCCTGGCCTGGCCTGGCCTGGCCTGGCCTGGCCTGGCCTGGCCTGGCCTGGCCTGGCCTGGCCTGGCCTGGCCTGGCCTGGCCTGGCCTGGCCTGGCCTGGCCTGGCCTGGCCTGGCCTGGCCTGGCCTGGCCTGGCCTGGCCTGGCCTGGCCTGGCCTGGCCTGGCCTGGCCTGGCCTGGCCTGGCCTGGCCTGGCCTGGCCTGGCCTGGCCTGGCCTGGCCTGGCCTGGCCTGGCCTGGCCTGGCCTGGCCTGGCCTGGCCTGGCCTGGCCTGGCCTGGCCTGGCCTGGCCTGGCCTGGCCTGGCCTGGCCTGGCCTGGCCTGGCCTGGCCTGGCCTGGCCTGGCCTGGCCTGGCCTGGCCTGGCCTGGCCTGGCCTGGCCTGGCCTGGCCTGGCCTGGCCTGGCCTGGCCTGGCCTGGCCTGGCCTGGCCTGGCCTGGCCTGGCCTGGCCTGGCCTGGCCTGGCCTGGCCTGGCCTGGCCTGGCCTGGCCTGGCCTGGCCTGGCCTGGCCTGGCCTGGCCTGGCCTGGCCTGGCCTGGCCTGGCCTGGCCTGGCCTGGCCTGGCCTGGCCTGGCCTGGCCTGGCCTGGCCTGGCCTGGCCTGGCCTGGCCTGGCCTGGCCTGGCCTGGCCTGGCCTGGCCTGGCCTGGCCTGGCCTGGCCTGGCCTGGCCTGGCCTGGCCTGGCCTGGCCTGGCCTGGCCTGGCCTGGCCTGGCCTGGCCTGGCCTGGCCTGGCCTGGCCTGGCCTGGCCTGGCCTGGCCTGGCCTGGCCTGGCCTGGCCTGGCCTGGCCTGGCCTGGCCTGGCCTGGCCTGGCCTGGCCTGGCCTGGCCTGGCCTGGCCTGGCCTGGCCTGGCCTGGCCTGGCCTGGCCTGGCCTGGCCTGGCCTGGCCTGGCCTGGCCTGGCCTGGCCTGGCCTGGCCTGGCCTGGCCTGGCCTGGCCTGGCCTGGCCTGGCCTGGCCTGGCCTGGCCTGGCCTGGCCTGGCCTGGCCTGGCCTGGCCTGGCCTGGCCTGGCCTGGCCTGGCCTGGCCTGGCCTGGCCTGGCCTGGCCTGGCCTGGCCTGGCCTGGCCTGGCCTGGCCTGGCCTGGCCTGGCCTGGCCTGGCCTGGCCTGGCCTGGCCTGGCCTGGCCTGGCCTGGCCTGGCCTGGCCTGGCCTGGCCTGGCCTGGCCTGGCCTGGCCTGGCCTGGCCTGGCCTGGCCTGGCCTGGCCTGGCCTGGCCTGGCCTGGCCTGGCCTGGCCTGGCCTGGCCTGGCCTGGCCTGGCCTGGCCTGGCCTGGCCTGGCCTGGCCTGGCCTGGCCTGGCCTGGCCTGGCCTGGCCTGGCCTGGCCTGGCCTGGCCTGGCCTGGCCTGGCCTGGCCTGGCCTGGCCTGGCCTGGCCTGGCCTGGCCTGGCCTGGCCTGGCCTGGCCTGGCCTGGCCTGGCCTGGCCTGGCCTGGCCTGGCCTGGCCTGGCCTGGCCTGGCCTGGCCTGGCCTGGCCTGGCCTGGCCTGGCCTGGCCTGGCCTGGCCTGGCCTGGCCTGGCCTGGCCTGGCCTGGCCTGGCCTGGCCTGGCCTGGCCTGGCCTGGCCTGGCCTGGCCTGGCCTGGCCTGGCCTGGCCTGGCCTGGCCTGGCCTGGCCTGGCCTGGCCTGGCCTGGCCTGGCCTGGCCTGGCCTGGCCTGGCCTGGCCTGGCCTGGCCTGGCCTGGCCCTGGCCTGGCCTGGCCTGGCCTGGCCTGGCCTGGCCTGGCCTGGCCTGGCCTGGCCTGGCCTGGCCTGGCCTGGCCTGGCCTGGCCTGGCCTGGCCTGGCCTGGCCTGGCCTGGCCTGGCCTGGCCTGGCCTGGCCTGGCCTGGCCTGGCCTGGCCTGGCCTGGCCTGGCCTGGCCTGGCCTGGCCTGGCCTGGCCTGGCCTGGCCTGGCCTGGCCTGGCCTGGCCTGGCCTGGCCTGGCCTGGCCTGGCCTGGCCTGGCCTGGCCTGGCCTGGCCTGGCCTGGCCTGGCCTGGCCTGGCCTGGCCTGGCCTGGCCTGGCCTGGCCTGGCCTGGCCTGGCCTGGCCTGGCCTGGCCTGGCCTGGCCTGGCCTGGCCTGGCCTGGCCTGGCCTGGCCTGGCCTGGCCTGGCCTGGCCTGGCCTGGCCTGGCCTGGCCTGGCCTGGCCTGGCCTGGCCTGGCCTGGCCTGGCCTGGCCTGGCCTGGCCTGGCCTGGCCTGGCCTGGCCTGGCCTGGCCTGGCCTGGCCTGGCCTGGCCTGGCCTGGCCTGGCCTGGCCTGGCGCCCGGCCTGACGCTCCTTCTGGCCTGGCCTGGCCTGGCCTGGCCTGGCCTGGCCTGGCCTGGCCTGGCCTGGCCTGGCCTGGCCTGGCCTGGCCTGGCCTGGCCTGGCCTGGCCTGGCCTGGCCTGGCCTGGCCTGGCCTGGCCTGGCCTGGCCTGGCCTGGCCTGGCCTGGCCTGGCCTGGCCTGGCCTGGCCTGGCCTGGCCTGGCCTGGCCTGGCCTGGCCTGGCCTGGCCTGGCCTGGCCTGGCCTGGCCTGGCCTGGCCTGGCCTGGCCTGGCCTGGCCTGGCCTGGCCTGGCCTGGCCTGGCCTGGCCTGGCCTGGCCTGGCCTGGCCTGGCCTGGCCTGGCCTGGCCTGGCCTGGCCTGGCCTGGCCTGGCCTGGCCTGGCCTGGCCTGGCCTGGCCTGGCCTGGCCTGGCCTGGCCTGGCCTGGCCTGGCCTGGCCTGGCCTGGCCTGGCCTGGCCTGGCCTGGCCTGGCCTGGCCTGGCCTGGCCTGGCCTGGCCTGGCCTGGCCTGGCCTGGCCTGGCCTGGCCTGGCCTGGCCTGGCCTGGCCTGGCCTGGCCTGGCCTGGCCTGGCCTGGCCTGGCCTGGCCTGGCCTGGCCTGGCCTGGCCTGGCCTGGCCTGGCCTGGCCTGGCCTGGCCTGGCCTGGCCTGGCCTGGCCTGGCCTGGCCTGGCCTGGCCTGGCCTGGCCTGGCCTGGCCTGGCCTGGCCTGGCCTGGCCTGGCCTGGCCTGGCCTGGCCTGGCCTGGCCTGGCCTGGCCTGGCCTGGCCTGGCCTGGCCTGGCCTGGCCTGGCCTGGCCTGGCCTGGCCTGGCCTGGCCTGGCCTGGCCTGGCCTGGCCTGGCCTGGCCTGGCCTGGCCTGGCCTGGCCTGGCCTGGCCTGGCCTGGCCTGGCCTGGCCTGGCCTGGCCTGGCCTGGCCTGGCCTGGCCTGGCCTGGCCTGGCCTGGCCTGGCCTGGCCTGGCCTGGCCTGGCCTGGCCTGGCCTGGCCTGGCCTGGCCTGGCCTGGCCTGGCCTGGCCTGGCCTGGCCTGGCCTGGCCTGGCCTGGCCTGGCCTGGCCTGGCCTGGCCTGGCCTGGCCTGGCCTGGCCTGGCCTGGCCTGGCCTGGCCTGGCCTGGCCTGGCCTGGCCTGGCCTGGCCTGGCCTGGCCTGGCCTGGCCTGGCCTGGCCTGGCCTGGCCTGGCCTGGCCTGGCCTGGCCTGGCCTGGCCTGGCCTGGCCTGGCCTGGCCTGGCCTGGCCTGGCCTGGCCTGGCCTGGCCTGGCCTGGCCTGGCCTGGCCTGGCCTGGCCTGGCCTGGCCTGGCCTGGCCTGGCCTGGCCTGGCCTGGCCTGGCCTGGCCTGGCCTGGCCTGGCCTGGCCTGGCCTGGCCTGGCCTGGCCTGGCCTGGCCTGGCCTGGCCTGGCCTGGCCTGGCCTGGCCTGGCCTGGCCTGGCCTGGCCTGGCCTGGCCTGGCCTGGCCTGGCCTGGCCTGGCCTGGCCTGGCCTGGCCTGGCCTGGCCTGGCCTGGCCTGGCCTGGCCTGGCCTGGCCTGGCCTGGCCTGGCCTGGCCTGGCCTGGCCTGGCCTGGCCTGGCCTGGCCTGGCCTGGCCTGGCCTGGCCTGGCCTGGCCTGGCCTGGCCTGGCCTGGCCTGGCCTGGCCTGGCCTGGCCTGGCCTGGCCTGGCCTGGCCTGGCCTGGCCTGGCCTGGCCTGGCCTGGCCTGGCCTGGCCTGGCCTGGCCTGGCCTGGCCTGGCCTGGCCTGGCCTGGCCTGGCCTGGCCTGGCCTGGCCTGGCCTGGCCTGGCCTGGCCTGGCCTGGCCTGGCCTGGCCTGGCCTGGCCTGGCCTGGCCTGGCCTGGCCTGGCCTGGCCTGGCCTGGCCTGGCCTGGCCTGGCCTGGCCTGGCCTGGCCTGGCCTGGCCTGGCCTGGCCTGGCCTGGCCTGGCCTGGCCTGGCCTGGCCTGGCCTGGCCTGGCCTGGCCTGGCCTGGCCTGGCCTGGCCTGGCCTGGCCTGGCCTGGCCTGGCCTGGCCTGGCCTGGCCTGGCCTGGCCTGGCCTGGCCTGGCCTGGCCTGGCCTGGCCTGGCCTGGCCTGGCCTGGCCTGGCCTGGCCTGGCCTGGCCTGGCCTGGCCTGGCCTGGCCTGGCCTGGCCTGGCCTGGCCTGGCCTGGCCTGGCCTGGCCTGGCCTGGCCTGGCCTGGCCTGGCCTGGCCTGGCCTGGCCTGGCCTGGCCTGGCCTGGCCTGGCCTGGCCTGGCCTGGCCTGGCCTGGCCTGGCCTGGCCTGGCCTGGCCTGGCCTGGCCTGGCCTGGCCTGGCCTGGCCTGGCCTGGCCTGGCCTGGCCTGGCCTGGCCTGGCCTGGCCTGGCCTGGCCTGGCCTGGCCTGGCCTGGCCTGGCCTGGCCTGGCCTGGCCTGGCCTGGCCTGGCCTGGCCTGGCCTGGCCTGGCCTGGCCTGGCCTGGCCTGGCCTGGCCTGGCCTGGCCTGGCCTGGCCTGGCCTGGCCTGGCCTGGCCTGGCCTGGCCTGGCCTGGCCTGGCCTGGCCTGGCCTGGCCTGGCCTGGCCTGGCCTGGCCTGGCCTGGCCTGGCCTGGCCTGGCCTGGCCTGGCCTGGCCTGGCCTGGCCTGGCCTGGCCTGGCCTGGCCTGGCCTGGCCTGGCCTGGCCTGGCCTGGCCTGGCCTGGCCTGGCCTGGCCTGGCCTGGCCTGGCCTGGCCTGGCCTGGCCTGGCCTGGCCTGGCCTGGCCTGGCCTGGCCTGGCCTGGCCTGGCCTGGCCTGGCCTGGCCTGGCCTGGCCTGGCCTGGCCTGGCCTGGCCTGGCCTGGCCTGGCCTGGCCTGGCCTGGCCTGGCCTGGCCTGGCCTGGCCTGGCCTGGCCTGGCCTGGCCTGGCCTGGCCTGGCCTGGCCTGGCCTGGCCTGGCCTGGCCTGGCCTGGCCTGGCCTGGCCTGGCCTGGCCTGGCCTGGCCTGGCCTGGCCTGGCCTGGCCTGGCCTGGCCTGGCCTGGCCTGGCCTGGCCTGGCCTGGCCTGGCCTGGCCTGGCCTGGCCTGGCCTGGCCTGGCCTGGCCTGGCCTGGCCTGGCCTGGCCTGGCCTGGCCTGGCCTGGCCTGGCCTGGCCTGGCCTGGCCTGGCCTGGCCTGGCCTGGCCTGGCCTGGCCTGGCCTGGCCTGGCCTGGCCTGGCCTGGCCTGGCCTGGCCTGGCCTGGCCTGGCCTGGCCTGGCCTGGCCTGGCCTGGCCTGGCCTGGCCTGGCCTGGCCTGGCCTGGCCTGGCCTGGCCTGGCCTGGCCTGGCCTGGCCTGGCCTGGCCTGGCCTGGCCTGGCCTGGCCTGGCCTGGCCTGGCCTGGCCTGGCCTGGCCTGGCCTGGCCTGGCCTGGCCTGGCCTGGCCTGGCCTGGCCTGGCCTGGCCTGGCCTGGCCTGGCCTGGCCTGGCCTGGCCTGGCCTGGCCTGGCCTGGCCTGGCCTGGCCTGGCCTGGCCTGGCCTGGCCTGGCCTGGCCTGGCCTGGCCTGGCCTGGCCTGGCCTGGCCTGGCCTGGCCTGGCCTGGCCTGGCCTGGCCTGGCCTGGCCTGGCCTGGCCTGGCCTGGCCTGGCCTGGCCTGGCCTGGCCTGGCCTGGCCTGGCCTGGCCTGGCCTGGCCTGGCCTGGCCTGGCCTGGCCTGGCCTGGCCTGGCCTGGCCTGGCCTGGCCTGGCCTGGCCTGGCCTGGCCTGGCCTGGCCTGGCCTGGCCTGGCCTGGCCTGGCCTGGCCTGGCCTGGCCTGGCCTGGCCTGGCCTGGCCTGGCCTGGCCTGGCCTGGCCTGGCCTGGCCTGGCCTGGCCTGGCCTGGCCTGGCCTGGCCTGGCCTGGCCTGGCCTGGCCTGGCCTGGCCTGGCCTGGCCTGGCCTGGCCTGGCCTGGCCTGGCCTGGCCTGGCCTGGCCTGGCCTGGCCTGGCCTGGCCTGGCCTGGCCTGGCCTGGCCTGGCCTGGCCTGGCCTGGCCTGGCCTGGCCTGGCCTGGCCTGGCCTGGCCTGGCCTGGCCTGGCCTGGCCTGGCCTGGCCTGGCCTGGCCTGGCCTGGCCTGGCCTGGCCTGGCCTGGCCTGGCCTGGCCTGGCCTGGCCTGGCCTGGCCTGGCCTGGCCTGGCCTGGCCTGGCCTGGCCTGGCCTGGCCTGGCCTGGCCTGGCCTGGCCTGGCCTGGCCTGGCCTGGCCTGGCCTGGCCTGGCCTGGCCTGGCCTGGCCTGGCCTGGCCTGGCCTGGCCTGGCCTGGCCTGGCCTGGCCTGGCCTGGCCTGGCCTGGCCTGGCCTGGCCTGGCCTGGCCTGGCCTGGCCTGGCCTGGCCTGGCCTGGCCTGGCCTGGCCTGGCCTGGCCTGGCCTGGCCTGGCCTGGCCTGGCCTGGCCTGGCCTGGCCTGGCCTGGCCTGGCCTGGCCTGGCCTGGCCTGGCCTGGCCTGGCCTGGCCTGGCCTGGCCTGGCCTGGCCTGGCCTGGCCTGGCCTGGCCTGGCCTGGCCTGGCCTGGCCTGGCCTGGCCTGGCCTGGCCTGGCCTGGCCTGGCCTGGCCTGGCCTGGCCTGGCCTGGCCTGGCCTGGCCTGGCCTGGCCTGGCCTGGCCTGGCCTGGCCTGGCCTGGCCTGGCCTGGCCTGGCCTGGCCTGGCCTGGCCTGGCCTGGCCTGGCCTGGCCTGGCCTGGCCTGGCCTGGCCTGGCCTGGCCTGGCCTGGCCTGGCCTGGCCTGGCCTGGCCTGGCCTGGCCTGGCCTGGCCTGGCCTGGCCTGGCCTGGCCTGGCCTGGCCTGGCCTGGCCTGGCCTGGCCTGGCCTGGCCTGGCCTGGCCTGGCCTGGCCTGGCCTGGCCTGGCCTGGCCTGGCCTGGCCTGGCCTGGCCTGGCCTGGCCTGGCCTGGCCTGGCCTGGCCTGGCCTGGCCTGGCCTGGCCTGGCCTGGCCTGGCCTGGCCTGGCCTGGCCTGGCCTGGCCTGGCCTGGCCTGGCCTGGCCTGGCCTGGCCTGGCCTGGCCTGGCCTGGCCTGGCCTGGCCTGGCCTGGCCTGGCCTGGCCTGGCCTGGCCTGGCCTGGCCTGGCCTGGCCTGGCCTGGCCTGGCCTGGCCTGGCCTGGCCTGGCCTGGCCTGGCCTGGCCTGGCCTGGCCTGGCCTGGCCTGGCCTGGCCTGGCCTGGCCTGGCCTGGCCTGGCCTGGCCTGGCCTGGCCTGGCCTGGCCTGGCCTGGCCTGGCCTGGCCTGGCCTGGCCTGGCCTGGCCTGGCCTGGCCTGGCCTGGCCTGGCCTGGCCTGGCCTGGCCTGGCCTGGCCTGGCCTGGCCTGGCCTGGCCTGGCCTGGCCTGGCCTGGCCTGGCCTGGCCTGGCCTGGCCTGGCCTGGCCTGGCCTGGCCTGGCCTGGCCTGGCCTGGCCTGGCCTGGCCTGGCCTGGCCTGGCCTGGCCTGGCCTGGCCTGGCCTGGCCTGGCCTGGCCTGGCCTGGCCTGGCCTGGCCTGGCCTGGCCTGGCCTGGCCTGGCCTGGCCTGGCCTGGCCTGGCCTGGCCTGGCCTGGCCTGGCCTGGCCTGGCCTGGCCTGGCCTGGCCTGGCCTGGCCTGGCCTGGCCTGGCCTGGCCTGGCCTGGCCTGGCCTGGCCTGGCCTGGCCTGGCCTGGCCTGGCCTGGCCTGGCCTGGCCTGGCCTGGCCTGGCCTGGCCTGGCCTGGCCTGGCCTGGCCTGGCCTGGCCTGGCCTGGCCTGGCCTGGCCTGGCCTGGCCTGGCCTGGCCTGGCCTGGCCTGGCCTGGCCTGGCCTGGCCTGGCCTGGCCTGGCCTGGCCTGGCCTGGCCTGGCCTGGCCTGGCCTGGCCTGGCCTGGCCTGGCCTGGCCTGGCCTGGCCTGGCCTGGCCTGGCCTGGCCTGGCCTGGCCTGGCCTGGCCTGGCCTGGCCTGGCCTGGCCTGGCCTGGCCTGGCCTGGCCTGGCCTGGCCTGGCCTGGCCTGGCCTGGCCTGGCCTGGCCTGGCCTGGCCTGGCCTGGCCTGGCCTGGCCTGGCCTGGCCTGGCCTGGCCTGGCCTGGCCTGGCCTGGCCTGGCCTGGCCTGGCCTGGCCTGGCCTGGCCTGGCCTGGCCTGGCCTGGCCTGGCCTGGCCTGGCCTGGCCTGGCCTGGCCTGGCCTGGCCTGGCCTGGCCTGGCCTGGCCTGGCCTGGCCTGGCCTGGCCTGGCCTGGCCTGGCCTGGCCTGGCCTGGCCTGGCCTGGCCTGGCCTGGCCTGGCCTGGCCTGGCCTGGCCTGGCCTGGCCTGGCCTGGCCTGGCCTGGCCTGGCCTGGCCTGGCCTGGCCTGGCCTGGCCTGGCCTGGCCTGGCCTGGCCTGGCCTGGCCTGGCCTGGCCTGGCCTGGCCTGGCCTGGCCTGGCCTGGCCTGGCCTGGCCTGGCCTGGCCTGGCCTGGCCTGGCCTGGCCTGGCCTGGCCTGGCCTGGCCTGGCCTGGCCTGGCCTGGCCTGGCCTGGCCTGGCCTGGCCTGGCCTGGCCTGGCCTGGCCTGGCCTGGCCTGGCCTGGCCTGGCCTGGCCTGGCCTGGCCTGGCCTGGCCTGGCCTGGCCTGGCCTGGCCTGGCCTGGCCTGGCCTGGCCTGGCCTGGCCTGGCCTGGCCTGGCCTGGCCTGGCCTGGCCTGGCCTGGCCTGGCCTGGCCTGGCCTGGCCTGGCCTGGCCTGGCCTGGCCTGGCCTGGCCTGGCCTGGCCTGGCCTGGCCTGGCCTGGCCTGGCCTGGCCTGGCCTGGCCTGGCCTGGCCTGGCCTGGCCTGGCCTGGCCTGGCCTGGCCTGGCCTGGCCTGGCCTGGCCTGGCCTGGCCTGGCCTGGCCTGGCCTGGCCTGGCCTGGCCTGGCCTGGCCTGGCCTGGCCTGGCCTGGCCTGGCCTGGCCTGGCCTGGCCTGGCCTGGCCTGGCCTGGCCTGGCCTGGCCTGGCCTGGCCTGGCCTGGCGCCTGGCCTGGCCTGGCCTGGCCTGGCCTGGCCTGGCCTGGCCTGGCCTGGCCTGGCCTGGCCTGGCCTGGCCTGGCCTGGCCTGGCCTGGCCTGGCCTGGCCTGGCCTGGCCTGGCCTGGCCTGGCCTGGCCTGGCCTGGCCTGGCCTGGCCTGGCCTGGCCTGGCCTGGCCTGGCCTGGCCTGGCCTGGCCTGGCCTGGCCTGGCCTGGCCTGGCCTGGCCTGGCCTGGCCTGGCCTGGCCTGGCCTGGCCTGGCCTGGCCTGGCCTGGCCTGGCCTGGCCTGGCCTGGCCTGGCCTGGCCTGGCCTGGCCTGGCCTGGCCTGGCCTGGCCTGGCCTGGCCTGGCCTGGCCTGGCCTGGCCTGGCCTGGCCTGGCCTGGCCTGGCCTGGCCTGGCCTGGCCTGGCCTGGCCTGGCCTGGCCTGGCCTGGCCTGGCCTGGCCTGGCCTGGCCTGGCCTGGCCTGGCCTGGCCTGGCCTGGCCTGGCCTGGCCTGGCCTGGCCTGGCCTGGCCTGGCCTGGCCTGGCCTGGCCTGGCCTGGCCTGGCCTGGCCTGGCCTGGCCTGGCCTGGCCTGGCCTGGCCTGGCCTGGCCTGGCCTGGCCTGGCCTGGCCTGGCCTGGCCTGGCCTGGCCTGGCCTGGCCTGGCCTGGCCTGGCCTGGCCTGGCCTGGCCTGGCCTGGCCTGGCCTGGCCTGGCCTGGCCTGGCCTGGCCTGGCCTGGCCTGGCCTGGCCTGGCCTGGCCTGGCCTGGCCTGGCCTGGCCTGGCCTGGCCTGGCCTGGCCTGGCCTGGCCTGGCCTGGCCTGGCCTGGCCTGGCCTGGCCTGGCCTGGCCTGGCCTGGCCTGGCCTGGCCTGGCCTGGCCTGGCCTGGCCTGGCCTGGCCTGGCCTGGCCTGGCCTGGCCTGGCCTGGCCTGGCCTGGCCTGGCCTGCGCCTGGCCTGGCCTGGCCTGGCCTGGCCTGGCCTGGCCTGGCCTGGCCTGGCCTGGCCTGGCCTGGCCTGGCCTGGCCTGGCCTGGCCTGGCCTGGCCTGGCCTGGCCTGGCCTGGCCTGGCCTGGCCTGGCCTGGCCTGGCCTGGCCTGGCCTGGCCTGGCCTGGCCTGGCCTGGCCTGGCCTGGCCTGGCCTGGCCTGGCCTGGCCTGGCCTGGCCTGGCCTGGCCTGGCCTGGCCTGGCCTGGCCTGGCCTGGCCTGGCCTGGCCTGGCCTGGCCTGGCCTGGCCTGGCCTGGCCTGGCCTGGCCTGGCCTGGCCTGGCCTGGCCTGGCCTGGCCTGGCCTGGCCTGGCCTGGCCTGGCCTGGCCTGGCCTGGCCTGGCCTGGCCTGGCCTGGCCTGGCCTGGCCTGGCCTGGCCTGGCCTGGCCTGGCCTGGCCTGGCCTGGCCTGGCCTGGCCTGGCCTGGCCTGGCCTGGCCTGGCCTGGCCTGGCCTGGCCTGGCCTGGCCTGGCCTGGCCTGGCCTGGCCTGGCCTGGCCTGGCCTGGCCTGGCCTGGCCTGGCCTGGCCTGGCCTGGCCTGGCCTGGCCTGGCCTGGCCTGGCCTGGCCTGGCCTGGCCTGGCCTGGCCTGGCCTGGCCTGGCCTGGCCTGGCCTGGCCTGGCCTGGCCTGGCCTGGCCTGGCCTGGCCTGGCCTGGCCTGGCCTGGCCTGGCCTGGCCTGGCCTGGCCTGGCCTGGCCTGGCCTGGCCTGGCCTGGCCTGGCCTGGCCTGGCCTGGCCTGGCCTGGCCTGGCCTGGCCTGGCCTGGCCTGGCCTGGCCTGGCCTGGCCTGGCCTGGCCTGGCCTGGCCTGGCCTGGCCTGGCCTGGCCTGGCCTGGCCTGGCCTGGCCTGGCCTGGCCTGGCCTGGCCTGGCCTGGCCTGGCCTGGCCTGGCCTGGCCTGGCCTGGCCTGGCCTGGCCTGGCCTGGCCTGGCCTGGCCTGGCCTGGCCTGGCCTGGCCTGGCCTGGCCTGGCCTGGCCTGGCCTGGCCTGGCCTGGCCTGGCCTGGCCTGGCCTGGCCTGGCCTGGCCTGGCCTGGCCTGGCCTGGCCTGGCCTGGCCTGGCCTGGCCTGGCCTGGCCTGGCCTGGCCTGGCCTGGCCTGGCCTGGCCTGGCCTGGCCTGGCCTGGCCTGGCCTGGCCTGGCCTGGCCTGGCCTGGCCTGGCCTGGCCTGGCCTGGCCTGGCCTGGCCTGGCCTGGCCTGGCCTGGCCTGGCCTGGCCTGGCCTGGCCTGGCCTGGCCTGGCCTGGCCTGGCCTGGCCTGGCCTGGCCTGGCCTGGCCTGGCCTGGCCTGGCCTGGCCTGGCCTGGCCTGGCCTGGCCTGGCCTGGCCTGGCCTGGCCTGGCCTGGCCTGGCCTGGCCTGGCCTGGCCTGGCCTGGCCTGGCCTGGCCTGGCCTGGCCTGGCCTGGCCTGGCCTGGCCTGGCCTGGCCTGGCCTGGCCTGGCCTGGCCTGGCCTGGCCTGGCCTGGCCTGGCCTGGCCTGGCCTGGCCTGGCCTGGCCTGGCCTGGCCTGGCCTGGCCTGGCCTGGCCTGGCCTGGCCTGGCCTGGCCTGGCCTGGCCTGGCCTGGCCTGGCCTGGCCTGGCCTGGCCTGGCCTGGCCTGGCCTGGCCTGGCCTGGCCTGGCCTGGCCTGGCCTGGCCTGGCCTGGCCTGGCCTGGCCTGGCCTGGCCTGGCCTGGCCTGGCCTGGCCTGGCCTGGCCTGGCCTGGCCTGGCCTGGCCTGGCCTGGCCTGGCCTGGCCTGGCCTGGCCTGGCCTGGCCTGGCCTGGCCTGGCCTGGCCTGGCCTGGCCTGGCCTGGCCTGGCCTGGCCTGGCCTGGCCTGGCCTGGCCTGGCCTGGCCTGGCCTGGCCTGGCCTGGCCTGGCCTGGCCTGGCCTGGCCTGGCCTGGCCTGGCCTGGCCTGGCCTGGCCTGGCCTGGCCTGGCCTGGCCTGGCCTGGCCTGGCCTGGCCTGGCCTGGCCTGGCCTGGCCTGGCCTGGCCTGGCCTGGCCTGGCCTGGCCTGGCCTGGCCTGGCCTGGCCTGGCCTGGCCTGGCCTGGCCTGGCCTGGCCTGGCCTGGCCTGGCCTGGCCTGGCCTGGCCTGGCCTGGCCTGGCCTGGCCTGGCCTGGCCTGGCCTGGCCTGGCCTGGCCTGGCCTGGCCTGGCCTGGCCTGGCCTGGCCTGGCCTGGCCTGGCCTGGCCTGGCCTGGCCTGGCCTGGCCTGGCCTGGCCTGGCCTGGCCTGGCCTGGCCTGGCCTGGCCTGGCCTGGCCTGGCCTGGCCTGGCCTGGCCTGGCCTGGCCTGGCCTGGCCTGGCCTGGCCTGGCCTGGCCTGGCCTGGCCTGGCCTGGCCTGGCCTGGCCTGGCCTGGCCTGGCCTGGCCTGGCCTGGCCTGGCCTGGCCTGGCCTGGCCTGGCCTGGCCTGGCCTGGCCTGGCCTGGCCTGGCCTGGCCTGGCCTGGCCTGGCCTGGCCTGGCCTGGCCTGGCCTGGCCTGGCCTGGCCTGGCCTGGCCTGGCCTGGCCTGGCCTGGCCTGGCCTGGCCTGGCCTGGCCTGGCCTGGCCTGGCCTGGCCTGGCCTGGCCTGGCCTGGCCTGGCCTGGCCTGGCCTGGCCTGGCCTGGCCTGGCCTGGCCTGGCCTGGCCTGGCCTGGCCTGGCCTGGCCTGGCCTGGCCTGGCCTGGCCTGGCCTGGCCTGGCCTGGCCTGGCCTGGCCTGGCCTGGCCTGGCCTGGCCTGGCCTGGCCTGGCCTGGCCTGGCCTGGCCTGGCCTGGCCTGGCCTGGCCTGGCCTGGCCTGGCCTGGCCTGGCCTGGCCTGGCCTGGCCTGGCCTGGCCTGGCCTGGCCTGGCCTGGCCTGGCCTGGCCTGGCCTGGCCTGGCCTGGCCTGGCCTGGCCTGGCCTGGCCTGGCCTGGCCTGGCCTGGCCTGGCCTGGCCTGGCCTGGCCTGGCCTGGCCTGGCCTGGCCTGGCCTGGCCTGGCCTGGCCTGGCCTGGCCTGGCCTGGCCTGGCCTGGCCTGGCCTGGCCTGGCCTGGCCTGGCCTGGCCTGGCCTGGCCTGGCCTGGCCTGGCCTGGCCTGGCCTGGCCTGGCCTGGCCTGGCCTGGCCTGGCCTGGCCTGGCCTGGCCTGGCCTGGCCTGGCCTGGCCTGGCCTGGCCTGGCCTGGCCTGGCCTGGCCTGGCCTGGCCTGGCCTGGCCTGGCCTGGCCTGGCCTGGCCTGGCCTGGCCTGGCCTGGCCTGGCCTGGCCTGGCCTGGCCTGGCCTGGCCTGGCCTGGCCTGGCCTGGCCTGGCCTGGCCTGGCCTGGCCTGGCCTGGCCTGGCCTGGCCTGGCCTGGCCTGGCCTGGCCTGGCCTGGCCTGGCCTGGCCTGGCCTGGCCTGGCCTGGCCTGGCCTGGCCTGGCCTGGCCTGGCCTGGCCTGGCCTGGCCTGGCCTGGCCTGGCCTGGCCTGGCCTGGCCTGGCCTGGCCTGGCCTGGCCTGGCCTGGCCTGGCCTGGCCTGGCCTGGCCTGGCCTGGCCTGGCCTGGCCTGGCCTGGCCTGGCCTGGCCTGGCCTGGCCTGGCCTGGCCTGGCCTGGCCTGGCCTGGCCTGGCCTGGCCTGGCCTGGCCTGGCCTGGCCTGGCCTGGCCTGGCCTGGCCTGGCCTGGCCTGGCCTGGCCTGGCCTGGCCTGGCCTGGCCTGGCCTGGCCTGGCCTGGCCTGGCCTGGCCTGGCCTGGCCTGGCCTGGCCTGGCCTGGCCTGGCCTGGCCTGGCCTGGCCTGGCCTGGCCTGGCCTGGCCTGGCCTGGCCTGGCCTGGCCTGGCCTGGCCTGGCCTGGCCTGGCCTGGCCTGGCCTGGCCTGGCCTGGCCTGGCCTGGCCTGGCCTGGCCTGGCCTGGCCTGGCCTGGCCTGGCCTGGCCTGGCCTGGCCTGGCCTGGCCTGGCCTGGCCTGGCCTGGCCTGGCCTGGCCTGGCCTGGCCTGGCCTGGCCTGGCCTGGCCTGGCCTGGCCTGGCCTGGCCTGGCCTGGCCTGGCCTGGCCTGGCCTGGCCTGGCCTGGCCTGGCCTGGCCTGGCCTGGCCTGGCCTGGCCTGGCCTGGCCTGGCCTGGCCTGGCCTGGCCTGGCCTGGCCTGGCCTGGCCTGGCCTGGCCTGGCCTGGCCTGGCCTGGCCTGGCCTGGCCTGGCCTGGCCTGGCCTGGCCTGGCCTGGCCTGGCCTGGCCTGGCCTGGCCTGGCCTGGCCTGGCCTGGCCTGGCCTGGCCTGGCCTGGCCTGGCCTGGCCTGGCCTGGCCTGGCCTGGCCTGGCCTGGCCTGGCCTGGCCTGGCCTGGCCTGGCCTGGCCTGGCCTGGCCTGGCCTGGCCTGGCCTGGCCTGGCCTGGCCTGGCCTGGCCTGGCCTGGCCTGGCCTGGCCTGGCCTGGCCTGGCCTGGCCTGGCCTGGCCTGGCCTGGCCTGGCCTGGCCTGGCCTGGCCTGGCCTGGCCTGGCCTGGCCTGGCCTGGCCTGGCCTGGCCTGGCCTGGCCTGGCCTGGCCTGGCCTGGCCTGGCCTGGCCTGGCCTGGCCTGGCCTGGCCTGGCCTGGCCTGGCCTGGCCTGGCCTGGCCTGGCCTGGCCTGGCCTGGCCTGGCCTGGCCTGGCCTGGCCTGGCCTGGCCTGGCCTGGCCTGGCCTGGCCTGGCCTGGCCTGGCCTGGCCTGGCCTGGCCTGGCCTGGCCTGGCCTGGCCTGGCCTGGCCTGGCCTGGCCTGGCCTGGCCTGGCCTGGCCTGGCCTGGCCTGGCCTGGCCTGGCCTGGCCTGGCCTGGCCTGGCCTGGCCTGGCCTGGCCTGGCCTGGCCTGGCCTGGCCTGGCCTGGCCTGGCCTGGCCTGGCCTGGCCTGGCCTGGCCTGGCCTGGCCTGGCCTGGCCTGGCCTGGCCTGGCCTGGCCTGGCCTGGCCTGGCCTGGCCTGGCCTGGCCTGGCCTGGCCTGGCCTGGCCTGGCCTGGCCTGGCCTGGCCTGGCCTGGCCTGGCCTGGCCTGGCCTGGCCTGGCCTGGCCTGGCCTGGCCTGGCCTGGCCTGGCCTGGCCTGGCCTGGCCTGGCCTGGCCTGGCCTGGCCTGGCCTGGCCTGGCCTGGCCTGGCCTGGCCTGGCCTGGCCTGGCCTGGCCTGGCCTGGCCTGGCCTGGCCTGGCCTGGCCTGGCCTGGCCTGGCCTGGCCTGGCCTGGCCTGGCCTGGCCTGGCCTGGCCTGGCCTGGCCTGGCCTGGCCTGGCCTGGCCTGGCCTGGCCTGGCCTGGCCTGGCCTGGCCTGGCCTGGCCTGGCCTGGCCTGGCCTGGCCTGGCCTGGCCTGGCCTGGCCTGGCCTGGCCTGGCCTGGCCTGGCCTGGCCTGGCCTGGCCTGGCCTGGCCTGGCCTGGCCTGGCCTGGCCTGGCCTGGCCTGGCCTGGCCTGGCCTGGCCTGGCCTGGCCTGGCCTGGCCTGGCCTGGCCTGGCCTGGCCTGGCCTGGCCTGGCCTGGCCTGGCCTGGCCTGGCCTGGCCTGGCCTGGCCTGGCCTGGCCTGGCCTGGCCTGGCCTGGCCTGGCCTGGCCTGGCCTGGCCTGGCCTGGCCTGGC
>NC_052667.1:20000-67500 GCF_016802725.1 Solenopsis invicta
AAAAAGAAAGCCCAAAACATTTTGTTATTTAACACGCAATGCAAGTTAACCGTCCTTTGTTCGATATCTCACATGTATTACGTTAATAAGCACTGCACAATTGTTAATCAACAGTAAAAACCAAAATCTTGTTTTCTTTAATGCACAAATTAATTGAACGTTCTCTATACGATATTTCATTTGTATTACGTGAAAAAAAAAAAAAAAAGAATACATTGGGCAAGCATTGATCAACAATAGAAACCAATATACTGTGTTCATTAACGCGCATTTAAAAGTAAACGTTCTTTATGTGATACGTCACGTGTATTACGTTGGTAAACGTTGAACAAACCTTGAACTGCAATAAAAACCAAAATAATTCGTTTCTTACCGCTTTTTCTAGATAAAACGTTATCAATGCGATATTTCATTTGTATTACATAAAAAAGCATTGAACAAGCGTTAATCAGCAGTAAAAACCTAAACATTGCGTTTTTTATCGAGCATTTAATATATAACGTTCTCAATGCAATATTTCATTTGTATTATGTTAAAAAGCATAGAACAAGCGTTGATCTGCAGTTAAAACCAAAATATTGCGTTATTCAAAACGCATTTTGAATTAAAAATTTTCTATGTGGTATTTTACTTGTATTATGTTAAAAAGCAATGAACAAGCATTATTCTGCAGTAAAAACCAAAATATTGTGTTATACAACGCACATTTCAAAGGAAACGTTCTCTATGCGATACCTCACGTGTATTACGTTAATGAAAATTGAACAACTATTGATCAACAGTAAAAACCAAAATTTTGTTTTCTTTAGCGCGCATTTTAAATGAACCGTTCTCTATGCAATATTTCACGTGTACTCGTATTATGTTAAAAAGCGTTGAACAAGCGTTAATCTGCTATAAAAACCAAAATATTGCGTTTTTAACCTGCATTTAAAATGAAACGTTCTCTATGCGATATTTCACTTGTATTATGTTAAAAAGCATTGAACAAGTGTTGATTTGCAGTAAAAACCAGAATATTGCGTTCTCTAACGCGAATAAAAATAAAACCTTCTTAATGCGATATTTCACTCGTACTATGTTAAAAAGCATTGAAAAAAACGTTGATCTGCGGTAGAAACCAAAATATTGCGTTATTCAACGCTCATTTTAAATTAAACGTTTTCTAGGCGATATCTAACGTATATTACCTTAATAAGAATTGAACAAGCGTTGATCAACATAAAAAACCAATACATTGCGTTCTTTAGCGTGCATTTCAAATCAAACGTTCTCTATGCGATATCTCACGTGTATTACGTTAATTAGCATTAATCAAGTGTTGATCCACAGTAAAAACCAGAATATTGCGTTATTCAAAGCGCATTTCAATGTAAACGTTCTCTATGTAATACCTCACGTGTATTACGTTAATAAGAATTGAACAAGCGTTGGTCAGCAGTAAAAACCAAAATATTGACTTCTTTAACACGCATTTTAAATGAAAAGTTCTCTATGCGATATTTCATTCGTATTATGTTTAAAAAAAAAAAAAAAAAAAGACATTGAACAAGCGTTAATTTGCAGTAAAAATAAGAATATTGCGTTTTTTATCAGGCATTTAAAATAAAACGTTTTCTAAGCAATACTTTACTGGTATTATGTTAAAAAAACATTGAAGAAGCGTTAATCTGCAGTAAAAACCAAAATATTGTTTTTCTTAACGTGCATTTAAATTAAACGTTCTCTATGCCATATTTCACTTGTATTATGTTAAAAAGCATTGAACAAGCGTTAATCTGCAGTAAAAAGAAAAATATTGCGTTCTTTATCAAGCATTTAAGATAAAACGTTTTCTATGCAATATTTCACTTGTATTATGTTAAAAAACATAGAACAAGCTTTGATCTGCAGTAAAAACCAATATATTGCGTTTGTTACATCCGGAGGATTTCACGATTTCCCTTTTCGCATCCATCATACAAAATATGAAACGCGAAACAAGCTAAAAAATTCTTAGTAAAATTTATAATATTTATATCCGGAACTCCACGATTTTTTTTTATAACACTATCACCCGGTTACTATAAAAAAAATAAAATAAAAGTCAAATATTGTCTTTAGAATATATAATAGCATCCGGAGCAATAAGTCCGTTAAATAAGCAAAGAGAGGCGAAATCGTGCGACGACAAAACTACACCCGCTAAACATGAAACCTTCAGGAAACGTTACGTTTTGACCCTAATTTAGTGAATTTGTAACGTTTTATATGTACAGATAATTAACAGATCCTGTAACGTTTAAAAGTAACGTTTTACTTGCGTTAGTTCGTGGAACGTGTCAGAAACATTGCATTTTTACCTTAAATGTGATCTTTTGGAACGTCACAAAATAAACGTTTTGTGATGTTACGTCCTGCGGAGTAACGATTCTTTCCTTCGCAACCAACGGATATTCTAATTAACGGGCGAGCGACGGTGATCTCACTCCGATCCCAAGAATTCGGTGACTCTCACGGCAATAACCGGATGTCGGAAATTAAGTAGTTATAAATTCATCAATTGAGGAGATCTGAGGTGACACCGTTGCTCGATACCGGAAACACTCAAGATAGTAAAATCAGGGATCTGGAAGACGCACGTGTGCATCCCTTTGAGTTCTGATGCCCGACACCCGCATAGCAACAAATCAAAGAATTTTTTGACATTTAATGCTTCTGAGAGTTCAATTGTCAAACCTGCCGCTTTCTCGGATAACAATTACCGAGGAATATTAAAAAGTCGTAAAAGTAAATATTGCACGTGGGTGTATTAATGAATAAAGTGGTGCACACGGCCCTCGATGGGACAAAGGGAATCATAGACGAAAATTTGTATAAATAGGCGCGTTTTCCAGCGGAGCGCGCAGTCTAGTCTTGATCATTCCGAGTCGCAGTTCCGTGGCATCTTGTATGCTCGAGTTCTCTGACTCTCGGATCGTGGCCTTTAAACTCGTGCGGAGCGTACGTCTCGGTCGAAAGAAAAAGTGCCATTCGAAACGTGGCTGGTTGGGGTCTGCAGACCATTGCCCATCGCACGCGGAATCCCTCCGACCGGACCATCTCCCGCTGAGTACGGCCCAGTTTGGAGGCCTGTGACTCCGAGAGTATTCCATTCGCTATTATCAACACTCACACATTCAGCAAGTAGTAAGTCCAGAATTAATCACCTAGTTTACTTCCGCTCTTGTTCTTTTTCTCGAACACCTTTTCTCTCTTTGCGAAGGATTTTTTGTATAAACATAATATATTCACTAATTTTATTACTCTCCGCTCCCATACTCTCTCTCTCTCCCTCTCTCTCTCTAATTTTCCTCTTTCTTAGGATTTACTCACAAGAGTCAATCCGAAGGAATCTTTTTATTATTAAATTTCCTCTTTCTTGGGATTTACTCACAAGAGTCAATCCGGAGGAATCTCTTTATTACTAATTTTCCTCTTTCTTAGGATTTACTCACAAGAGTCAATCCGGAGGAATCTTTTTATTATTAAATTTCCTCTTTCTTAGGATTTACTCACAAGAGTCAATCCGGAGGAATCTTTTATTTACTAATTTCCATTCTTCTTGGGATTTACTCACAAGAGTCAATCCGGAAGAATCTTTTTATTTCTTCTCTTCAATTGTAAGAATTTCTTTCTTCCTCTTCCTCTCTTTAGATTCAGCCGAACCCTTTTTTTACCTTCAATCTCCTCTGGTTTCACTCGAACCCTGTTCGGGTTAACCCGAAGGAGTGTTTAAACTCCAACCTTTCGATAAACATAGAGAGAAACGGAGTTTTGTTTTGTTTTTTTGTAAATAATGATAATATTCCCCGAATCCACGAATATAAGTCCCGAGCAGCCGTGAAGCGGCACCGGAATCGCCACAATCGCCGAATCCGCCGCCTCAAAGCCATAGAGGAACAAATAAATAACATCGCTGCCCAAGTTAACTTAAAAATTATAGAGCCTTTAGTTTAAACCGTTGTTTTTTTTTATGAATATAAATCATTTTTCAAAATAAACAAATTCTATTCTTAATTACTACTGATTAAAATAAACCAGGTACAATAATTAATTGGTGCTAATTTCATAACCACTACCACCATCCCTCGCTCTTACAAGATAAGCACTAGGTCCAATCCCGAGGTAAAGCAATTAAGTTTGTTGCCTCAAAATAGGACCAAGGGACGCGAAGCATTCCGGATATTTTGCCATTGGGGCCTCCCGCTGCGGGCCCTACTGACCTATATCCCGGGTTGTCGACGCGGTCTCCCGTGCCGCACGTGCACACTCTCGAATTGTTACGTCCCTCCCTTCTCCCTCTATATCTTGTCTACCCTTCTTTAACCCTGGACGTAACAGTGACGTAACAGTAACGTTTCATATAAGCCGTTTCTTTTGAAACCTTAAAAACGTTACCTTAACGTTACATGTACGATGTTTGTGAAACATTCATTTCGCTACGTTTCTTCAATGTTTTTTTTGAAACATTAATTTTTACGCATTCAAAAACATCACAGCAACGCAGCATATGCGACATTTTTAACTTTGGCATACTTTCCTAACCTGCATTAACGTTGTTACATCACTCAAAGGTTTAAATTTATTAACTACTCTATAGCAGCAATAATGTATTGTATTAAGACAGTCTTGAAATAAGAGTCGACTATAAATACCGGCCTTTGAGTCAATAATTATATTGTATTATACATTTAAGAAATAAATTTTTGAAAAAGTTTGTTTTAATTTTTAATCACGTATTATATATTTTTATTAAATATTTTTTAAGTATTTTTTTTTATAAAATACTTGTTTAAGAAAATTATTTCAATAAACATTTTTTAAATGTTTATTTAATATTTATTTATTGTGTATTATTGTGTATTCAACATTTAAACTATTTATATTTCAATTATTATTTATTTTAAAACATTTTTAAAAAAGTTTAAATTTTAATCTATTTTACAGAATTATTTGGAATAACGATTTAAAATAAAACAATAAGAATTTTTTTATATTTAATTTAATTATTGTACTATTTTGTTTTTTTTATTGTATTCTTATTTAAACGAATATAACAGAAAAGTTCAGATGCTTATTTGTTAAAATCAGTAAAAAAAACTGTATTTTTATATATGTTTATATAACTAATATGTTTTAACTATATGTGTTTCACGTCTTTACTAACATATATTTACCTGATCTATCAGCGATATACATATATTAACGCAAAGTGTTCACGGATCATCGCTAGAGATCAGTTCGCAGCGATCATGGAGGTCAAGCAACGTTTACCGGAGTCGCGACTTGGATGGGTGACCGCTTAAAATTTTCAAAAAAAATTCTTAAAAAAAACTTCTGCAAAGCTGGCATCTCAACAATTTAAAAAATTAGGAATAAAATTCTAATTTCTCACAGAAAAAACAATTCTCTTTTAATTTAAAAAACATATTTAAAATATTTTTACTTGCTTGGGTAACGTTTCCCTAACATTGTATTGCAAGTTTTACAAACGTCGCAGAAACGTTGGAAATGTGATGTCGCATTTGTAAGGTAATTGAATCGGGACATTTCTGGTTGCTTGAACGTTACCGAAACGTTTATGCGACAAAACGCAAAACGTCGCATGGCTATAACGCAACGTTACAGAAACGTCGTTGCAACATGATTTTGTTTAGCGGGCAATAACGGCCTATTCTAATACAATAATCCATATAAACGAACAAAGCCTGGACTCGAGAATAAAAAGAATCTATATGTTATTAAAGTCTGGCAACAATCAAAGATAAGATTGAGTCGCGAAGCCAAACGGAAACTATAAAACTATGAAATCAAAACTTTCAATCCCGGCTTTGTTTATTTCAACCTATGTTTTATCACGAACGGAAAGATGATCCATATGGAAAGCTAGTCCCAAATAAACGGACGAAACGATATAAAAATCGGGACCGTAAGTTACAAGAAGAGAAACCGTGAGATAACGAATTCCTTAAGCGATTGTGTGGTGCAACTGCTCGCTTCTCTTAAAGTTAAGAACAATCGGGAGTAGATGGAAAACTAGCCAACGAGAGATCATCCGAGAAGATGATTGGTAGTGAGCGTTGGTAAACTACCCAACGAATAAATTCAAAATTTTGATAGCAAAAAATATCCAAGAATAGGGAAAAAGCTCGAAAGGGCTTTAACCAATCGAATCTCCATCTCACCCACTGAATCATTTCCACGCCCTTTCCTAAACTCTATAAAATGTGCAACTTCCCGACACTCCGTCGTCATTATCATTTTTATTTTTCAAGATTCGAGATTCAAGATTTTATTCTCAGTTTAAAGTCGAAGCTGTGCGCTTTATTTTTAAAATCATTTTGAACTTAGAATCTGTGCGCGAGACGCAGACTGTCTAGTTTTAAGATCATTCTCCATCAACAATTTCCAAAAATCAGAAAACGCGTCATCTCTCTGCTACCATGAGTAAGTTTTGTAAGTGAGCAATCGGCTCACTCGGTATAAATTTCAAATCGGCCACCACTGAGGTGGCGTTGTCAGCAGATTGCTGCTAGAGTCCCTAGAAGTAGAGAGTCTGAACATCTCGGGGTTCCACGTGATTGGATGCACGTAATTGTGTACCTAAAATGGCAGCACCAATACGGATCCCTGTTTCATCCTCTTTAGCCAAATGCGATCACAGCATACAATACGTTCAAGTGCACACAATGATAAACATACAAACGCATAAAGCTCACGTACATACACTGATATATTCATCACCGACATTTTAGGGGCAGATGTCCAGACTCTCTACCTCTAGGGACTCTAATTGCTGCCTGCGTATTGCTTGCCTGATTGGCTGCCTGGGTCACGTGACCTTCTGTCTCGTGCCCCAATTGGTTTTGCGAACCACGCGATATATATACAGCCATGCGATTGGCCTTGCAAGGCTCACTAGCGCGCCCCTGCGGTCTCTCTCGTGGGTGTATCGTCGCAAGCGTTAAGCCCGTATCAGACTACGCATTGAAGATTGAGATTGAAGATTAAAGATTAAAATTTGACCAATCGAAACACGGAAATTTTAACTCTTTTTATTTTGCTTAGTCAAAGCTCAATCTTTAATCTTCAATCTTCAATTTTTAATGCGTAGTCTGATACCGGCGGGTCCCGATAGCGCACATCCCGATAGCACACTAACCACTCGCAATGGCAGATGCCTAAAGATTTTCCGTAGGTTGGGTTAGATAAGTCAAGATGATTGGTTGGTGGGCTATTGGGATGTGCGCTATCGGAACCTTCCCGTCTGATACGGGCTTTAGACTCGTCGAAGCTCTCTTCACCAAGGTCCGTTGATTGGCGTTGGAGGGGAAGGAAGGTCGTTGCATAGCCGCCATTTTCGAGACAGCGAGTCAGTGTTAGTGTATGTACGTAGATAGTAAGGTACTACAGCTATTAGTTGTGTGAGTGAGCGAGTGTGCAGTAAAAGTATGGCCGCCGCCATTTTCGTTCCACATCGTTGAAGTGGATGCAACGACCTTCCTTCCCCTCCAACGCCAATCCACGGACCTTGCTCTTCACGTGCGGCATAGCCGCCACGTTTCTGTACACCCAAGGACTTTGATTCTGTCCATAGGAAAATTTTCCAAACTGAGAAGTCACCACTTTCTATATACTCGCAGTTTATGATTAATGAAACTACTAGAGCTTATTGGTCGTTACGTTAATCATGAACTGTAAGTATGTAGAATAATAGCGACTTTTTAGTTTAGAAAATTTCCCCATGGACAGAATCAAAGTCCTTGGGTGTACAGTCGTGTTCATTATAGTTGCGACACTTTTTTTTCGATGAGTTTCTGAACGCGCAATTATAACGAGAGCTGAGAACATGATTGGTTCTTACTTATGGATCCAACCAATTACATTTGCCGCTCAATGAGCAAGGCTACATTCCAAAAACCATCAAAGAAAAAGTGTCGCAACTATAATGAACATGACTGTACACGACCGGTGAATAAAGTTTGGTTCTGCCATTGTATTCTTGGTGCGCAGTTAATTCCTGTTATCCTCTTTTCCGTCGGTATTTCCGGCTCCTGACACACGAGGGACCGTGTCAAGGGGGTCGATCATGAAACTTTTTCCCTAAAGGGGAAACGTGAAAAGTGAAAAATTTCTCCATTCACATCAACAGTAAAGATTTTCACTTTTCACGTTTCCGCCCTAGAGAAAAAGTTTCATGATCGACCCCAAGATATTCCCTTTCCTAGTATTTTTCGGCTCGCACGTTCTCCTCTTCTTTGTGAGGCGGAATTTTGTGGTGTTTACGATAACTAATCGGATCTCGGATTGGATTGAACTATGGTAACTCAACGTAGGTATAGAAAATTTCCCTAGGCTAATCGGATTGACGATTGCTGTCTCAAATGTAATCCGATTGATGACGAAAGCGTGGAGACCAAAAAGCATGCTTGAAAAGTGAGTCTCTTTATTTTTTTAAATAATAACACAAAAAATCAAAGATAAAGTTAAAAAGAATGATTTGAATTTAGATTTATTGTAATATTTTTTGTCTAAACAAATTTCGTTTAAATTTCTATTTGTAAAAATTAATTAATCTATTCTAAAGTTTGTGGTCATATCGGAAACAAATCAAAATTAATAAAACAATTATTAATTGTCAGGTACAAATTAAAGCAATATTTTAAGCATATCATATAAAATTCCTGTTTATTATAAACTTAGTAAAAATAACTTTGAAATCATTCAACTACATTATACATTAATCAATATTAATTTATATGTTAAAAATCAATAATGTTTCTAAAAATGTTCTTTTTATTCTTTTCCAGATCGTAAATAAACTTCAACTCCAAGAATAAATAAATAAAATAAAAATAAATAAAAATGTCAATCCATTTTGCAGTAATTTTTATTTATTCTTGGAGTTGAAGTTTATTTACGATCTGGAAAAGAATAAAAAAAACATTTTCAGAAACATTATTGATTTTTAACATATAAATTAATATTGATTAATGTATAATGTAGTTCAATAATTTCAAAGTTATTTTTACTAAGTTTATAATAAACAGGAATTTTATATGATATGCTTAAAATATTATATGCTTTAATATGTACCTAATAATTAATAATTGTTTTATTAATTTTGATTTGTTTCCGATATAACCACAAACTTTAGAATAGATTAATTAATTTTTACAAACAGAAATTTAAACAAAATCCAGTGTTTAGACAAAAAAAATTAGAATAAATCTAAATTCAAATCATCCTTTTTAACTTTATCTTTGATTTTTTGTGTTATTATTTAAAACAATAAAGAGACTTACTTTTCAAGCATGCTTCTTGGTCTCCACGCTTTCGTCATTAATCGGATTACATTTGAGAGGGTGACACTCTTTTGGACACAGCACGATTGGACACCAACCAATCATCTTGACTTATCTAACCAAACCAACGGAAAAACTCTAGGCATCGGCCGCTGTGAGTGGTGGTGTCCAATCGTGCGGTGTCCAATCGTGCGCACCCCCATTTGAGACAGCAATCGTCAATCCGATTAGCCTAGGGAAATTTTCTATACCTACGTTGAGTACCATTGTTCAATCCAATCCGAGATCCGATTAGTTATCGTAAACATCCTTGAACTCCTAGTAGCCCGCTCTTACAGTTTTTTTTTCTTTTTTTTTGGTATTGCTTTAATTTTCCATTCAATTTCCCGGGAATCTATCGTTAATGAGCAATCACAGCCATTCATGTTCCAGCTCCTTGTTCCCAATATTATTTTTTTTCGGATTAATACAGCAATTCTTATTTTAAACAATTCTCGACTTTCCCTCTACATATTTCTTAAATCTCTATGTAAATGTAAATGTTCTATTTCCATTATTCCGTTATTCTTAAATCTTAGGTTTTGATTTGATTTTATAGTTAAAATATGAATCTTAACGCATAATTATTAATCTATTAAAGAATAAGTTAATTCCATCTCCTCTTGTATACATAATAACGCGTATAGCTTAAGTTTTCAAAATTAATTATTTGTAATACCAATGTTAATTCAATATGTATAGTTTCTAAATCAATTATTCAATATGCACCGCTTAGCTTTCTCAATTAAACAATATACTTATAATAATAGATAATTTACACTAACATTAACTCTTTCGAGTACTCGTAATTAATTATTTGTATTCTTGATAACTAATCATGTATGTATAAATCGAGATAATTAAATATATGTATCATGTATACATGCATCGTCGAAAGTAAGATAATTTAATAGAAAGTTACGAGTTAGTACATACGCGTATCAAGTGCTCGGTGTAAACTAGGTCATACAGTAACGAAGAGTAAGCGAAAAGAACATACCTAGTTGATACATCCAAATATGTGTTTATTGACAAAAGTTAACAGTTTTGACAATATAATCATATTTTAACTACGATGATGATAAAATAATTGCAATAAGGTATATTTACATTTATTAATGCCTTTGTAACAATAATTATATTCTTAACCATTGTTTTTTTAGCTTTACTGTGAATTGTAAAATATGGGCATCCATCCATTAAGTATAATTTTAGTTAAAAGTGACAGCAAAGGTGATAGATTGTTGTTTCGGTATCCACATATGACTAACCATGTAAGAGATTCGAATCAATGTACAAAACGAAAGAATCCTTATTCATTGACCAATACGGAAGATTTATTGCAGGTTCTTTTTTTTTCATCTAAACAATATATAATATATATTTATGAAAAATTTTCGTTTTCAAATAAAAATAAAAGAATTTATATTTTTTATGTATGATAATTTATTAATTTGGTAACGTTGTATTTCTCGATAGTCTTTGCCATTTCCAATATCAAACGTAAGTAATGGAAATTTGACTGGTTTAACGGACGAAGTTCTCTCTACTCTATTTGCTGTAAAACCAGAATTATGTGAACAAAAGTTTGAATTAAAAGTGAATGACGTTCGCTTCGTTGGACATCCAACTTTGGTTCAATCTCGTGGCTTGAAGGAAGTAAATTCCTCGATGCTTTTCAATATAGTTTTTGCACTTCAAGCACAAGCGAGTCATTCGATAGTAAGATGTTACTATGATCTGAGCAAAAGGTAATATAACTTGAGCATATGTGCGAAGAGTGTTTATTGTTACAAGTGGAAATTGTATTTCGATGTGCTTAGATTAGGCATAGCATTGAGACACGAAGAAAAAAGATGTGGCTTCCTGACGGATGAGATAAAGATAATGGTATCGACGCACGATGAGATTGCTGGAAGGTAAATAAAATTGTTTTTTTTTTTTGTTATTGATAAAATTATATTTTTAAATATGTTTGCTTTATTCTTTTAGGTCCGAAGGTGAAAGCGACTGTGATGAATCGCCCTATGAATTAATCCATCAAAGGAGTTCATTGGCACGTGGTTTAAAGTCTGTGTTTAGCAATCTCAGCACTTCTGGTATCGTCAATATCATGATTAATAAATGGATCCAAGTACGCTTCTGTCTTCCACAAAAAGTTCATCAGTCCCATAAGAAAGGATTACTTATCGACCCTGAGATTATAGATAGGTGTGTTAAACGTAACATTGTAATATTGCGCAGAGTTGTGAAATTATATCCTCGAATGAAAAAATTTTAATATACCGAATAATCAGAAGAGAACTTTATTTACATTCTCGTGAGAAATGTAAGAAATTTACAATTTAACGAATCTTTTTTATTGAAGTTGGTTGAATTTATTGAATTAACATTATTTTTTTTCTTTCAATCAAAATTTTTATTTAGATGAATATTTTTATTTCACATTTCGCAATGTATGTATGCAATTTTAAATATATTTGTGACGTCACATGTTTCGCAGGTGTTTGAACAGTTTAAGACCTTATCACGGCATACTTTTATTAACAGAGCCATTGGACTTGTTAGAATCTTTGCAAGTAGATTGCTCTCCGGCACTGAAACGTCTGATTCAGATGTACAATCCATTGAAAAGTTTGCAAACTTTGGCCGCAGACTCAGACCTGACACTCGCGCAGGTGTTTCAACTAGCTGGCCATTTAGTTTACTGGGCAAAGGCTACGATAATTTATCCACTTTGCGAGAGCAACGTTTACGTTGTTTCTCCCGATGCTGTTTTGACTAGTCAATTGCTAGATTCTTTCTCCGATCATTTCCCAGGAGTTTGCTTACTTCAAGTATATTTTTATCTACTGCGTTACATATTGTATTAATTTTAACCTTTTTCTGTTAAAATGAATAATGTAATGTAAATGGAGCTTAATTATTGAATAGCGTTTGAAACGAAACTTTACAATGATATTTGTATAATTTTAGGTAATCAATGATTTCTCCCTGCCAACTTCGATTAGTCAAAAGTTGAATCCTTTGAGCCAGCCACAGCAACAGACGCAATTAGTAAAGATAATCATATGGCTGTTAAAAAATCATTTGCTTTTGCAGTTGCATACGTATGTGCGATGTATACCAACGGTGTATGGGCGTACGTCGTTGGTAAGTCGCAACATGTAACTTGATAATAAAATATAAATATCTTATCACTTGGAATATATGTACACATATTGGCAAGTCATAATTGAAATGACAAGAAATTAATTTCACAATCTAATTTCTCCAATCTGTACGAGATACTGCTGTCTTATTGAACAGAAAAATAATAATAATTCCATGATGAGTCAATTTTGTAAATCTGTTATAAATCAGTAACGAATATTGGAGTAGTGGAAAAGGAGAGAGGACGAAAAGAAATTGTCACGACACAATTTTATTTATTACGATACATATTTCAGTTTCGGTAAGCTTCTTTTCAAGTTTTCTCTCGTTTATGTTTCGTATGTTAGGATACGCGGGACCAAGAGACACGTGATACAAGTGCGACGGAAGAGAGCGAAAGCGCATGGAGTTTGAATGAGACGCCAAAAGGAACGCCCACTGAAATCAAAGAAGAGTTCTCTCTCACGGATAAGGAGGATACGCTATACGACTATCGATCGGAGGATTACGATATTCCTTCCGATGATAAGAAATTACTCGACAGACTGTGTCGTCTTGGCTATTTTGACGGAGATTATCACTTGGAGGAGATTATGTATTTAGAAAATATTCGTAGATCTCAATTGTTACAACTTTTGGATAAATTTCGAGATGTATTAATGACTTCCGAATGCGAAGATGCCGCCATAGCACTTTTTTATAGTCGATTAGGTACTTGATTTTAATACGATACAATAATATATACGAAAGAGATAATCCGTTCCATCGAGATGACGATCGTAATCTTTTCGATTAAAAGATGCGAAAATCAAAAATATTATTAAAAATTTGTATAATTTTAAGGTTCCATTATAATACATAAATTTTATCTATCAAGATCATTATTTTAGACATTTTTCAGAGTATCGATATTTTCAAATAAAATATATTTTTACTATTTTTTTTATGCTATCTCTTCGCTATTTATTAACTGTCACAACGAGTGCGGAATCGTTTAAAATTATCGCAAAATTGTATGTTTTTACTCGTCTTGGATTGTTTTATTTTTTAATCTAGAAGAGTTACTTGAATGTATGTTATTGTTCGCCCTTATTATTTGTCTCTTTTCTATACACTATATATTTTTACATAATTTTGTTTATCTTGTAGATAAATTTCGTTATTTTATGTTATTTTTATGTTAATCTGCTTGGATTAAAAAACTATACATTACAAAACATTTTATTTATACTTTGTTTTACAAAACTTACAATAAAGGTCACAGAACTTTTACTTAATGTGCTTATTCTATAGGAAATGATGTACAATAGAAGAAATAAGATAATGCTAGGTGTTGATTTTACTTTTAAATGTTGGTTATCCATATTTCATGACTATTTCGTGATATTTTCAAGTTTTCAAGTATCGGCTCTCAAACTGCCAGTTACGCGTATGTGTGTATAAATTTATCATTTTTCTTCTTTAATCCGAAAATGGCCGCGTTGAATCAATTACGATACACATGATTTTATTTAAAAGTTTAATTTTGCGACAAGTAATGCGTTATTGCGATGTGCTACAATATCATAAAATATAAATAAAATCCAAATTTTTTACCATAAAAATACATTGAGAAATAAGGAAATCGAGAAAAATTTGTGATAAATGTCATGATCAAAAATAAAAAAATAATTTATATGACGCGATTACTTTACACCTATATAGAATATGACCGTTTTCGGATTAATGTAAGTATGTTTGTCGCATGTGTGTGTATGTATAGTTTTTTCTAAGATACACACACACATACACAATATTGTATATATGTGTATACATATATAAAAAATTTTGAGTTACTATACATATATGTATCAAGATTTTTGTTATTAGAGATTACAAAACGATCAACAGCACTAGCATGACTAGAGTTTTAGACGATATAATTATTGAAAATATTTTGACAAAAATTAACGGACCTAATTAAACTAAACTGAACTGAAACAAAAATATACGGATGTAATATGCATTCTCGCAAAGTCCTTTGATGTTGCGATATATGAAAATAGCGAAAAAATATGGTTAAATATTTCGAATGAATGCTATTCAAAAAATAAAAAGAAATAAAAATGAAATAAGATTGTTTTATATTTAGAAAAATGTAAAAGAATACATTTTGTAAATTTGACACAAAAAATGATACCTAATCGTCCATCTAACCGACCAACTGTCAAAGACGAGATAACATTGCATCGCGTAATATCGAATAAAATATTTCAAGTATTTTTCTCTCTATTTTTTTCTCACTCACTCACTCATCTTTATACTTTATTATCAATCACATGTAAATAATTGATTTATTCCTATTCGTATTACTTATATCCAACTTATTTCATAATTATCCAATTCTCTAATTGTGCAATTAACATGATTAGGCTCGAATGCAACAGTTTCTTTATTAAGACTCGTTCGTTAAGATTCTACTGTATACTGCACTGATATAATCTCCTATCTAACGAAAGATTACTTTTGATGTAAATTCGTACATTAAGTACATTCGCAAACTCGTAATAATCTCGAGAGACATAAACGTTCCTTTGATTCCCACAATTTCCTTGGAAGTAAAAGATTTGTCTTTAAACATTTTTGTCTTTTTATAAATTACAAGCTTTGTCATAGTTTTTGCCTCGGATAATTCTGTACTTTGCTTTTTAATTTCTTTAACGCGCATTTAGCCGCTGTGCACTTTGCGATTCTATAATTTCGTCCGATTCCTTTAAAAGAACCCTTACCAAACACATCTACGGTTACTCGAACTCTACGACCATCGGCCAATTTCTCAGGCCTACCGAATTTCGCTGTTTCAGGTTCCAATTCCAATAATTCACGGATTGGAGATTTAGGAACATTTGTGCTGAATTGTTCTGCAATTATATAATATCGTTTTAATAAATTGATCGGATACTGTAAACTTAAAATTTGTTCTCGACGATATATTACCAATTTCTGATTTCATTATCGCGTAATAAACACTCCACACCGCATCGAGAGACATTCCGCTATCCAAGTAAATAGCACCGGCTAACGATTCGAAAACATCACCTAGTGCCTTTGGAACTTCTACGTCTTCAGCTTCCTCGCATTCCTCCTCGCCAATCAAGTAATACTAAAATGCACATTACACTCATTATTATCACATTTATATATTCATATTTATATTTACAAATGTATATTTATTAAAAGAACATAATGTTTGACTAATTTTTCTAATACAATTTCACAGTCTCTCTTTACCCAAAAAAAATTTCGCTGATTCTTGCTGATTCTATCAAACTTGTAATAATAATAATAATATCAACAACAACAACAATAGTAATAATTGCTTGTACCTCTTCGCTAATGGAATGTCCATTTTCTTCCTGTATTCTGACAAAACGATTTATTACCACGCTTAGTCCAGGAGAAAGATGACGAAAATATTTATGAAAACCACACCTCACAGCTAAAGATGCAAATATCGTGTTATTGACTAAAGCGGATCTTAAATCGGTTAAAGCACCTGGCGAATGTTGCCGGGAATCTTCGTATAAATGTCTAGTTATTAAATAATCTGAAATACAAGAGATATGTAATTTCAATGTGATTATTACATTATTGAAGCTCGATATCGGTGAGAAATTTACCTAGTACAGCGTCACCAAGAAATTCCAAACGTTGATAACAATCCGTTAATCTATTTGGCTGATAGGATGCATGCGTAAACGCTTGCAAAAGATAACTACTGTCGTGAAATTCATATCCTATACTTTTTTCCAATTCTTTGTATCCATCGAGCATCATGCACAATTCGCTCTCCGGGTCGGGAATGTAACGAAGCAATGGATTTTGTGGCTCTTCCAACTTTCCGTAACGAATCTGAAAATGTTTAGATGCGGAATTAATATAATCTATAAACGTAAAAAGAAAAATTTTATACAATATACACGTAAGAGCGAAACGTATATACACACGTTGCTTTTTCGAATCAATTTTCTTTGTTTTTCGAGAATCAATTACTCACTTGCGTCCATGTAGTTTTATCGTTTTGATCGACTCCCTTTACGTATGGCGTACTACCAGGTATCCTTTCTTCTGGCTCATTTTCGCTCGTCACGCAAACTTGCTCCGTAGGCAAAACGTGAATTCCTAACCAAGTCATGAAAAGAAGCGCTCCACGAGGTCCACATGCAATTAAATATGCACCTATCAAAGCTTCTACGCAATCCGCGATACTTTTATCGGGTATACTATGCTGCGTAATTAAATTGTAAGGTATAAAGCATCGCAAATTATCTAAATTGTTTGACAATCTACTTTCATTTTTATCCAATTCACTTTTCATAATAACGAGTTTTTCCTCAGTCTCTTTAACCAGTTGAGTTATCTCGGTGGGATTGATAGCTTGCAAGGTAGGAATATCAGCTTGATTCCACAGAGCGGAAGGAACGCCAGATTCGATCAATGCTTGCTCGAGTTCCTTGGGAACGTAATAACAAGGAGGTAGCCAATTGTCATGCGGCTCGAACTTGGTCGCTATCATGCTTTCACCGAGCATCTTCTGTCTACCGAGTCTATACAGATTTAAATTGCTGACCTAAAACAGAAACGGACAAAAATGATGATGATCGCGAGGAATCGTAACGCCTAATAATAACGAAACACGTACCTGCTTCGATCTCAAGTGACTAAGCTTTCCTTCGTGAATATTATCATATGTGCAATATAAATATGTAGTTATAGCGTACTTGAGAAACGAGTCACCGATAGTCTCCAATCGCTCCAAATTAATCCCATCGTTCGCATTAGACATTGTCAAGGCCTGAAGGATCAGACTAGGACTCGGTCCCGAATGACCTTTTAATTCCGGTTGATAATCGAAACTAAAGAGATGGTCGTTTAAATAATTTCTTTCGCTTGGCCTGTTAATCTCTTTCTTTACCGAGCGAGTAGATTCAGCGGGTGGCTTCCTATTGAATACTTCGAGATTAAATCTTTTTACGACGGTTTCTATGTAGTCTTTATATTTATAATTCGGCTTTTCGCACTCGGTTTGACGACTCGCCGAGTTCTTCCTCTTAATCGTAATATCAGAATCGCAAGATATAAAAGTTCCGTCGGTCATTATAACGAGCTCCTTTTTCTTTGCGAACTCATAATGAGCTTCCTTGTGTTTCGCGAGTAATAATTCTTGATCTTTTTCCGCATACATCCAGAAATTATTATCAAAATTCTTTTCCGTCTCTAAAAGATCCAAAATCTTTTTGTTAATCTCCTGCTTACATATTTGTTTCTCATCCTCCACTGCTTCGGCGACATTTTCTCCCATGTAAGAAATCTTCAAGCCTCTACTTTCATCCTCACTTTCCTCAGATGTGTCGGCAAAGCCGTCGCTATATATGTCGTCTGATTCGTAACCATCGAAATCGGACTCGTACGTCGGCGAACCATATCGAATGTCATTCCAACCGAAATCTTGCGGCAAGACACAAGCCGTCACATGTAGAGGAAATGATTTTAGATTATCCGAGGCATCGTAATCCATTGTAGAATTCATGGTCGCATCGTTAGACCATGCCATATCGTTCGACCATGTACCAATTTCCAATTCGTCGCCCTTCTGCTCGACGTCGTCGTCTGCAATCGTCTCATCTTCCTCCGCTTCATCGGTTCGTGCGTTGTCGGTGCATTCCCGTTCTATTTGTTTACTCGTCTCAACTTCGTTACGCGACGTGTCTTGTTTTTTATTCGTATCTTGATTAGCTATCACATTCTGACACTTACTGCTGTCTATATTGTTCAAAAGCGAGTTATCCTGTGTATTATCACTTTTAGTTTGCTTCATTTTCTCCGTTTCCTTCGATCTTTTCAACACCTCTGCCAAGCTCCATCCAAAATCTAACGCGGGCCATTCGAAATCTGGAATAATTTTTATCGGGAGTGATTATATAAATATTAATCTCGAAGCATTTAATTTTAATCAGTTTCCAATCGTTATTATCTCCTCAAAATATGTGCAAATTTCCACACAGTGATCGCGTACCTGAATCCAGATTTTCTTGCCCTAAATTTATCATATGTGCAACTTGACATCTTATTTGATTAGCGAGCAACAAGGCATTAATTCTATACAGTATGCAGGGTAAACAGACCGCTTGTCTCCATAAAGACGCTGGAAAAGGATGAATAGCGCATAATTCAGCGACGAGAATCTGTTTCTGTTCTAAATTTTCTCTCTTCGCACGTTTCGTCTCTTCGCTGCTCGTAGGCAATGCGACCCCTTTGCGATTTACATATCTAGAATTTTTAAAAATATATTAAATTGTCGTTTGAAAGATTGTCGAGACAAACGGACAGACGATGCCCCGATAATTATTTTGATAAATACAAGTTGTTGCCGTCTCACCTAGGAGTTAAAAAGTTTAATCTGGCTGATGTATGATCCACATCTAACAACGACTGCTCTAGATTTTGTATTTGTATACCGTATTTCTTCAAGTAATATTCTTCAAAAGTGCTGTAATCGTGTCCGGGAAAAGAAGACTTTGGATTTAAGTTTGTGCATATTTCCGCTACATAGAAATACTATAAAAAGAGGAAAGAAGAAAATAGTACCGCGAAATATTATTAAGAGCAGCGCAATGTATACAAGAGCTTTACTGTACATTTCTACAGATTTAATTTATTAATTTATACCTGTGGTTGGTCTTGACTTCTATACCATGGCATGATTACAGCATCGTAATATTTGGATGGATCAAATTTGAAATTTTTCCTATCTTCTTCGGGAACCTTGGTTGGCACTGCATTTCGATTCTGATAAATGCATTCCAAAAAATTCCAATCTACGCTAACATCCGACCCTTCGCACGTTGTATCTAAAAGGTCAAGTGTAACAAGTATTATTATTCTATTACTACTCCGTGTAAAGATTTTCGTAGTAACATATTTTACAATTTACAATCCTTTTCAAATAAAAAACTAGCTTGAATTAAAATTCCAATCTAATCGCGAATAGATTTTTATTACATTATCTGTGTGTGTGTATATATATATAGTAATTTTGACTTTGAAAACGAAAAAAATTTGTGTAAAATTCTTATATATAATTTTGATCCGTTATAGACTTCGTCTGAAGAAATAAAATTTTAAATTTACATTTATTTTTCTATCACACAAGTTGAACATATTTATACTTACGTATCTTTACTGGTACAATTATATATGAATTCTCGGAAGCATTTGGATCAAAAAGCATTAGATATTTCTGTAATCTCAAAACGTTTGTAAAAGTATAATTAAGAAAAGTATCGACTCTTTCTATCTGAACTTCATCCAGGATTACAGTCTCCTTACTAAGTTTTAATTGCACGTGAACTTCACCAGATCTAGTATAAATAGGGAATGGACACAACTATAAAAAAAAAAAAAAAATAAAGCTAGATAAGACACATAGATTAAAAGAATTAGAAATTTCTTGAATTAATAACAAGATAGACAAGTGGAGAAACGTGTAATGTAAGAATTGTTTGTTACCTTGGGTATCTTCTTTAATGTAAGTATACCAAATCCAATGGCCGATTCTTCAGGGGGATAGATGCGTCTACCTCGTGTATTTTGTTCCTCGGGCAAAGGACAACTTAGTACCATCTTAATGTGATATAGATAAGACGGTATTCCGACTATTGGTCTACAATCCGTTAATGCTTCAGCTGTCTGAAAAGGAATTATTCGAGAAATACAAATATTCGTAACTAGTACTTGTATTGTTCAACTTTACCGAAAAGAATAAAAGATTTGAAAAGAAAAATATTGCAGAAACCTTTTTATAATAGTATTGTCGTCGTTTCGTCGTGCCCGGTCTGGCTTCTGAAAAGTCAGCTCTGCTTTCATCTGGCAAAGCAGGTACCTCTGCATCTTCAGGCTTGGCTTTAAAGTTCTCCTTTCCGATAGGTAATAAATTATCGTCTATCTCATTTTCTCGATGCAGATCGATACACATTTGCAAGGCAGCCATACGTCTAGCCATCGCTCTATTCGGCATTGGATATGACTAAGACGCGATAAAAGAGAAAAAAAAACACAAATCGCATACACAAATGTTTTCTAAAATTCCTAAAACTATTGGATATCTTTTTTGCCATATACATTTCTCACAAAATGGAATTGTTTTAATAATTTTCTACGTCATAAAAGAAACATCTGTATATTATTAGATGAATTTTAGTAATTAAAAATTAAAATATAAACGACATCCTAATATGAGCGAAAAGTCTATCGACACATTTAAGTAACGAGAAGAGCTATACCGATCGAAAGCAAATCTTAGTACTCAATAATTTTCAAGGTGAATTTAAAAACATTTACAAGATTACCTAAACTGTGCGCCGCATACTTGCCGGACTTGAAACACAGTTAGTAGCCGTTCTCGTTATTTGTAATTTTTAAATGTGTTAAAAATTAAAAGTCAAAGGAAGGAACTCTTGTACCAGACCAAGTTTCGTGATTTACGTAACAAAATGATGAAATCGTATACTTTACTCAATTACCAACGAATCTTGTTTCAATAGAATTAAAAATTTTTAAATTTCTTAATAAGAAAACGAGTTATTGGAATATTTTAGTTATCGGTTCAAATGCTATGTAACGTTAAAATTAATGGCATAATTCGATGTTTTCTATTAAGCGTAAGTCATCTCTTGAAATCAATTGAATAAATTATAACTAAAGGAGCATCTGGACTCGTATTATGCAATTGCCCGGAATGGATTCCGATCGAAATTATTCCGTTTTCTCTAGAAAACACAATAGAAATCTAGATAATAACTGAATAATTCCAATCGGAATCCATTCTGAACAGTTTCTGAACATAATACGTACGCCCTGACGCTACACATTTTATACATATTATATAAAATACAGCTGTTTACCGTGATAACATATTTCAATGGTGAATTGATGGGAAGTCGTAATAAGCAGATATACATGACTGTATCGTGAGCATTCACTGACTCGATGCACCATTCTGGTGTTAATCTAGTAAAAGTATCGCTTGGTAATTTCGCGCAATACCTGCGTGAAAGCATTAATGTTAACTTGATTTAATTTAGTACGAGTGTACCGTGTATGCTTTTCATTAACAATAAATATTATTAACATAAATAAAACGTCATGTTACCTGTTAACTAATGAAATGGCAGAATTAAAAGTCACTTTGGGAGCATCATCACCGTCGAGTGGTTTGTAATGTGGTATCATTGCAGCATACATGTCTGCTTCAGTCTCTTCGTCCTCAGTTAGCTCTTTATTAGAACATTTTAATAATAAAGTCTACAAAATAGATTGATGCTCTTCCATTACAATTTTCGACTGAGGTTGGCAGAGATAATGAACCACATTAAAGGTTGATAATAAAACTGGTACGCACTGAAGTTGACGAATAAATCAAATAAAACGTATGCAATACTATGACTTGAAAAGATAAGCCCGAATACGAATTAATTCAAATTCCTCTTTTTTTTTCTCACGTCAGTCATATTGCGAATTGCGATAGCAGATGCGAGAAATCATACAAATTTTTTTCTTGCGTTATACAACATTGTTAACGTGATTGTATCTTTTTTTTAAGCATGTCATACACATTTGATAGCACAGATTCTTAACATATATCGCTCTTTGAGAGCTACGACAGTTCTCAATCGACTCACGTCGATTACCGTTTCGATCGTCGGGAGATGCAACTCCAAGAAAGAAGATACCTCTCGAGAAAAATAAAATCTAAAATACAATGTAAATATTAAATTATATGTACATTGTATTCACTTTAATGCATTCTAATAGGATAAAAAAGAGAATTTTATTAATCCACGCTACCAAATGCAAGTAAATTGAAAAAAAGAAAAAGCAAGCCAATTTAACTTTGAAATATAGCGAGAAAAAAATTCATAGTTTCTCGCTTAAAATGTCATAATTCGATATAACTGTACTGAGATAATAGAAGCCTTACGAGATACTGAAATTTCATTCACAATGGATTACATAAAAATTGACTTTTGCGAGTTATACCTTTTCTATATATTGATACTGAGCTAACTGCCATACAAGTTCTTTAGATGCTTCTCGTGGCACCAATGATACATGCAAGGCATCCATAGCTCTTGCTCTACTCTTGCATTGTATATATGACTGATAATTCTTTGGAAAGTCATACCTCATCACAAAATTGCATTTCGGAATATCGATGCCTGTAAAATATACCGTAGATACATCAGAGGAAATGATATCTAACAAATCGTGATAGATAAACGTTTTCGCGAAAAAGTTTATAAAGTGTAAAAATATAAAAAAAAAGATTATATAAAATGTACCATGATACGGACGTACACACGTACGCACGCATATGCACACGACAGATATATGTGTAGTTAACTAAAAACACATAATCAAACGCATGCAAACTTTTTCTTTGTGCGTGTATTTTTTTAAAGCAAAATCCTTTTTTAGGAAAATATAAATAACAAAAAGTTTTTACAAACCTTCTTCTAAAATTGAAGTTGCGATCAATAAGTTACATTCGTGAATTCTAAATCGCTTTAAGACTTCTTCCTGCTTCCTATGTTCCATTTCTAAATCTCTCGAATAACCAGTTTCATCGGGGTTTCTTTCAATAGTATAAAGAGGTGATAGAAAGTGTAAATCTTCATCGTGTTTACATATTTCCTATGAGCAATTGATACTTAAAAATTGATATTTACACGATATTTCGTAACTACCGCACTGGGATTTATACACATACGCTTAATAAATAAAATAAAACTTTAGCTGTAAATCCTTTATCCACAAAAATTACTCCACAGAGCTGATCAGGATCTGTACCGCTACAAGGGTAACGTTGCGATTTAAACTTTTTGTAATTGTCATCGTTAGATTTCCAATTACCTCCAAACTTTTTTAACTGCACAGGTTTTTCCTGACTTCTTGAGAAAGAAATATTTTTGTCACTTTTCGTGACACAATTCTTTAAATTAACATCTGAGGAAAATTCAAAAATATAGTATACATTTTTTAATAAATGTTAAAATGTTGTATGCTATAATAAATTATAAAAGATTCTTACCAGCACCTGCTTTTTTCTCTGGAGTGTTAGTCTCTTTAGTATAAAAAGGAGTATAAATTTTCAAGATTTGCAATAGTCGATGAACTTTTGGAGTACTATATTGATATATCCTTTCTTTTTCAGATAAATGTTGAAATTCATTATCACAAAGAGCACTGTAAAATTGATATAATTTTTGTTTTATTACATTAAACGATAACTTAAACTCCTTGTGCACTAAAGCGTGTACAGCGCGCGCGTAGCACATAGCACATCGTAGTCGTCATTACGCTTACCGAATTTTTATAAAAACAGATGTCATCATATTTAATAGGAGGTAATGCCTTTCGTAAGGAGTTTTGATCTTTAATTTTTCTGTTAAAAATAGTAATGTTAGAGCAGCGCGATCCGCACACCATGGTCCAAGAGTTTCTAATATATGCAAAAAATCTTGCATCATCTCAAAGGGCTTTTGTATGGGGTCAGGAATTTTTTGAATATCCTCGTAAAATTCTTCGGTATAAATCTCCATTGGATCATATCGATGATCTTGTAAAAATTCAATGGCATGTAGCACGCAACTTTTAAGCGTATTATACAAGTCTTTCTTTTCTCCCCTATCGTATTCCACGACGTACTCTCTTGGTTTTGGGCTGTAACTAGAAATTATTCTCGCATAGTTTCAAAGTCAGCGAAAACAATGTCAGCGAGCAAATGTAATTCAACTTACCGTATTATTGAAAGAATATCATTAGCAGTTTCTACTTGACACTGGAAGGCAGTCTCTACTTTTTCTATCTCTAAGCCCAATCTTCCAGGTTCTTGTGTCAAATTAAACACTGGTACTGCTAGTCCGATTATTCTAGGAACATTGTTGCACGATAGAAAAGTTTGCAGGACAAACTTTAGATTGCTATCTTGGATAGACTTATGGCACTCGTCTACTATGACTAGATTTATATGACATGATAAAAGTTTCTTTTCCGATATCAGTTGTGCGTAGATTTTTGGTGTTCCAACTAATACCTATATATATAAAATATATAAAACATAGATATTTGCAATTGATTTTCTTTCGAGATAAATGAATTTTTTTCTGATATATTTTTCTTACATGAGAACTTTGAAAATTTTCGTCAAATTCCTCAAGTACATCAGAATCGCATGCTAATACTTTCAGATCCGTTAACTGCTTTATATAAGTTCCTATTATTGTACACTTATCTTGATCATTTAATATATATATTGACCGTTTTCCACCATCATTTACTAATCTATACAAATGAGAAGACAAATTCCAAAATATATTTAACAAATATTATATTTAATATTTAATGTTCCTTTATAAATAAGTATTAAAGATATTAAAATTTGAGAGACTTGGGGTACTTTATGTAAAGCGAATGAACAATGTTTACATTTCAACATCAAATTGTACTTTTATGAAGCTTTTGCATAAAGAAATTACATAAAATAATGTGCCACGTGTAATGCTAAGTATACTTTGAGTAATTATCTCTAATGTTAAAGTAATATTTATTTTGCAAATGTTTGTCAACAATGACTCTATTAATATTAGAGAGACAAAAAGAGAGAGAGGGGGGGGGAAGGAGAGAGAGAGAATTTCTGTATCTCATTATTGTTACCTTCTATTGTTAGTAGCAAACTCTTGAATCAATTTTATAGAAAGAAAAGTTTGTTCAGAATTTTTTCCCAAACAGACAATTATATTCTTTTCTTTCGCTGTGTAAAGAAGTTCTACCTAGAAATAAATTAAAGTTTATACATAACATATATTGTATATGTCATTACATATATTGCATATATTATTACACATATTTCTGTATATCTCTCAAGTGTCGACGGTATCAAAACTATCTCCTAACTTACCTCATACTCCCTGGGAGTAAAGGATTTTGTGTAGACCTGGTCATTTAGTGGAAATGCCATGGAATCTATAGCTTTTCTATAATTATTGCAAGTAATAATAAAATAACAGTTTTTCGCGAAATTATCAATTTTTTATCATTCAGTATTGATAATAAAATTCACAGAAGCACAATACCATACTTAAAGTGTCTGTGTTGTGTATGTGTTGGATAATTTACGTTTAAACTTGAGTTTAAGCTAGGTTAGAACAGAGAACGTATACTATGTAAACTATATAAAGCAGAAAAGAGCGACGATTTAACCATTTCCAATCCTGGGACCGATTGCATCCCCGTTCACACCGGGTGAAGTTAAAGTTGGTTTATATTAACCGTAAAAAATTGACCAATCATAATTGATTTATAGAAGAATAATCGACTATGATTGGTCAATTTTTTACAGATTCCGGCATAAGTTAGTGGTTACGGCCTGCATAAACCAAGCTTAACCCGACTCAGGTATTAAGGGCCTCTTTTAAGATTAGTCCACTGGAATTGACCAATCGCATTTGTTATTTCACACAACAAGCAATGCGATTGGTCTATTCCAATGGACTAATCGATCGGTTAGATTGGTGAAAGTTATAGGCTTTCTACAATAAGTTATTATTTGGTATCATAAAGATTAGTTTATGCAAACCGTATCAGACTACGCATTGAAGATTGAGATTGAAGATTAAAGATTGAGCTTTGGCCAATCAAAATAAAAGGAGTTAAAATTTCCTTGTTTTGATTGGTCAAATTTCAATCTTTAATCTTCAATCTCAATCTTCAATGCGTAGTCTGATACGGGCTTAAGGTTTGGTTGATTTATAATAGTCCTTACCGTAAGAAATTTACCAATCATAGTTGACTATTCTTCTATAAATCGAACATGATTGGCCAATTTCTTAAGGTTACGGCTAATATAACTTTTACCGCTAACTTATGCTAAAATCTGTAAGAAACTCACCAATCATAGTCGATTATTCTTCTATAAATCGATTATGATTGGTCAATTTCTTATAGATTCCGACATAAGTAAGTTAACGATTACGGCCTGCATAGACCAACTTTTAGTGGTTACGGCCTCCATAAACCAACCTTAAGTCATAAGCCATAAAAATTGACCAATCACAGTCAAATGTCAAGAGAATATTCGACTGTGATTGATCAATTTTTATGGCTTATGATTTATGATACCAACTAATAGCTTATTGTAGAAAGCCTATTAAGGGCCAGTTTCACAATCTTCGGTTAACATAATCGGCTGATATTTTTATCGAAATTAACCAATCGCATTTGTCGTTAAATAGAATTACCTGAAATAATCAATCACGGTTGACACTTAACCAGATGTTGTAAAACTAGCCCTAAAACTCATTGTATTCGAAAGCGCTGTAACACTATTTTAAACTGTTATTTTAAAATATCATTAACCAATCCGCGTCTCTTAAAACTCCCAAAAATGTTTGCGCTTAAAACGAGATGAATATATTTGAGCGTATGAGAGAGAGAGAGAGAGAGAGAGAGAAAGAGAGAGAGAAATGCAAAAAGTGCAACACAAATAGACCTAATGTCTTTAATGTCTTCATTGTAATATTTTTATATATTTACAATGCTCTTTTATATATTTAATATCTTACATATTCTTCAATAGCATACATTGAACACTAACATATTGATGTTTGCTAGATTATAAAATTACATTTCTACTTTTTATTAAATTAGAAAGCTTTTTTGATCACAGTTTTAATATAAATGTTTTATAAGGTTAATGTTATATCAATTTTCCATACATGATCTTTTATAGACACACTTTATTTGAAAATATTATATGAGACAAGTCAGCTCTTATATTTGGCAGAATACAAAGTATATTGAATATATAGTATTAAATTTGTTAAGACAATGTATCGTCTCTTGTCTTCTTATCTATAAACTTCACTGTCAAAATATTTTGTTACTGTTTATTACTGTTACTGTGTATATATACACACATGTGTATTTTTATAATAAATCATTAATTTCATACTTTCTTGTAATACTAGTGTTGTTTGTAACAAATATACTAGTATTTCTGATAACACTCTGTATATTAAAAAAAAAAGAACAAAAAATAAAGCAAAATACTTTTGTTACTTCTAAACAAGTATTAAACATTTTGACAGTCTAACAGTTACATAAATGCTTATCTTTCAATATCATCTTATATAGATATATGAAAATATCTCAGCCTTTTCCAAACAAATCTCAATTGTTGCAGTTGCGAAATTTGTTATTTACATTCTTCGCTCTTTACGTTTACTCGCTTAATGTAGAAAACAACAGTAATAAGTCTTATTCAAATAAATTATTTAGCAATTTTTAATCATCTTTTTAAACCTCCCTTTTATTTTACCTATCTAATTTGTAACTTATCTGTAATGCAATGAAAAGACTGATGTTACGCTTGTCCTAAATTTCTGTAAGCATGAAGGCATAGCTCCTGCAGCGTGGACATTGAGCATGATCGTGTAAAAAAACAATCTGTAAAATAAGAAAAAGATGATAATGACAACAATGTTTTAGGCAGGTAGCAGACTGTTAAAATACTGTTTAAATTAGTGCTTTTATATTCAATTAAGAAAGATTATTTTAAGAGATAAGATATTGAAACGATAATAACCTTAGGATGTTGAGGACAACAGTTTCTTACTCTTCCTCTAGTCCAAAATCCACAACCATTGCATATGACATTAGAGTGTGGTCTATAACAGATGCATTCTGACAATGCATCTGAATTTGATACATCTTTCGCAGTGATCCTTGCGTTATTCTTTATTATATATCCTGACTCCATTGTTTATAGATAAAATCTGCAAATATTTAAGTAAATAAACAAGATTACACAACAATCATTTAGAATAGTGTACGTCTTTTATACATCTTTTATTTTATCTGATTACTATTAATAAATTAACTCTGCAAAACTTACGGTATCTGACAGATACATGCAAAAGTATTTAATATTTTTAAACAGATTGCTGATACAATTTAGCTCCAAACAGTAGCTTTCTTAATTTATGCAGTTTTCTTGCAAAAATTATTATCGCTCTCTAACACTATTGTATTTCTCAAATACACTCGGTCAGAGTAATTTTTATATCTTGACCACATAAGTAATTTTTAAAACCTCGACCTCCATAGAGTTAAGCAGTCTTTTACAATGACATTCGAGTTATGTAATGTCAATGTATTTTCTAGCTTCTAGTATAATTATAAAATGATCGGAACAAATAATTTTATGGCATAATAATACAAACGATTATTATAGCATTTAAAAGATTTAAGTACATTATTAATTGGACATAAATTATTCTACTTTTTTATTTTAATAGTTACAAAGAAAATATAATAATTAACTCACCTGTAAACAAGACGATAAATGCGTATAGCATCCAAATTGCGTCCCACACAATAACTATAAGTCTAATGTTTCCTTTTTCTTCTTATTTCTTCTTTGCCCAATCACCATCGAGCATGTAGCTTCGACATGATCAAAGCAAGTGTTTACGTTGCTTTAACGGCTTAAACTGCTACAAGTCTCCAAGTTTTAATGGTGCCCGCCCTCTTTTGATTAGCAAGAACGATTTAACTATATTTCGAAGACTAAAAGTGAAATTGAAGTATAAAAGTATAAATAATACAAGAGTCTAATGACGTTTGTCCGCATCAGCAATCCTGCTAAAATTTTATAATGGACAAACACGTCCGAACACGTGCACACCTCTCAAACGGACTCTACCTTAACGGACTGCTACAAATGCCCTTAGACAAACACAAACGTAAAGAAAACAAACAATAGAGTGAAGTATGCGTCGAAAGACGCAACGCATTATCGTTTGTTTTCAATTGAGATTCGAGACGTTACAAACTTCAAATTATGAAATATATCCGTTTCTCATTTATTGTGTTAAAATCAAATTTGATATACTTGTATAAAGTGAATGAATGTGCGTACATACACTCACGATATATACATATACATACATACATACATACATATATAGATATATATATGTCTGCATAAGTAATTATAATTATAATACTTGGAAATAAGTTTTCTCGTTTCGTACTGAAATTTCGATCCTGCATTAAAATTTTTAACGTAGTATACAGTTATGAGAAAAAAATAAATATATGATTTATACACACGATTTGACACCACTAGATAATATTATCATCATTATTCTATTTTATGTCGAATTATTATTATATAAATATTTCTGGAAAAGTTTTTATTCAATCGAAATATTATTATGACATATAAAATAAATTTTCAATATCACATCTATTTTCGATTTACATCTCTTTACATTTTACATAACAATTGATTAATACATATGTATTTTTTATTTTATCCAACTTAGTGTGTTCTTTCTCGTTCTCTCTCTCTCTCTCTCTCTCTCTCTCTCTCTCTCTCTCATCTTAGGCGAATATAAGAAAAAAAATCATACATATATATATATATATATATTTAATAGATGATTCTGTCTTTAAGATAGTAAAGTTCAATTTATCTTTTTCTGAATCAATACTTTCTTGGTGTTTTATATTTTTACTTATTAATGAAAAAATTGCATTTTTGTTTTAAAATCACGCTTATAGTGTAGAAAGAAGGAACACTTTTCAACTTTCTTTCAACTAGAATCGTGTAGCGAATCAAAGATGGAAAATTCCTTCCGTTTGACCACGCGGCTACTCGTAGTGACCGCAGTACCTATATAGAGTTTTTCTAGTGAGCTGCGCTTAGAAACAGAATAAATATCATTTTATCCTTTTTGTTTACCGAATGTTGAACAAAGATAAAATGATACCTGGTTGCATTCGAGCAATATTTCTGAACACAGCCCTGTTCAAATGCTATGAGTGGTTGTTGATGAATTACAACGTGATCAAACGGTTGTTACTCGTCGAGACTTTACTTTCACACTTGATACATACGTATAAACAACATATCCGCGCGCGCACAAACACATAGATGCATACATAGTAAAGATATTTCATAAAAATATATCAATATTTGTTATTTTTGTGAATAATCGAGTTTTACTTGTAAAACATCTATAGATAATATTACAACAATGTCCCGTAAAAAAGTTTACGAAAATTTTAGCGTTATATTAAATATATAATCTTCTTGCCTTGCTATAACATAATATGATCAAGTGCTATGAAATGTATTTGAAGATAAACATTTTCAAAAATGTTTAAAAATTTTGCAATATTTTTCAAATTTGCTAGAGAAAGATAGAGAGTGTATCTTTTTTAAAATTATAATATTATGTTAAGTATTATTTTCGAAAAACATTAATTAAAGAAACATTTATTTATCATATATCTCTCTTTCTCTCTCTTCCCATTACCATTTTTTAAAGTAAAACAACAGAAGAAAAAAGATCGGTAAGCCTGGCATCTTATTGGTATAGATTATCCATTTATGTTTTGTATGAGATATGGAAGACCAATTGCGCAAGATCAGTCAACTCGAACGCGAAAAGAAATAAATATCCTTGCTTTTAGCGGATTTTTTAGCATAGACTCGCTCGCGTTTAATATACATGTGGATATACTATAAAATATTCTTCGATCCATGTTTTCAATGTTTGGCTGTTAATGATAAGTGCAGGGACCATTATTACAAGTATGCACGCATCGAGTATAGAAAACTTGTATACACAACGCACATACTCTGTTTTTTTGCAAAAAATGTTTGCCAAGATGTACGATAAAAATAACACATTTACACGCAAACCTCTTTCGCTTATCTTTTACGTATAAAAGTATCTCAATATTTAATTGGCATTTAGTTGTAAGAAGTGCAATTATTTTTATTTTGTGTCCTTTACATTATTTCATTTGTATTAGCAGAATAATTTTTATGGTGATATGATAGATAAAATTAAAGATCTTTAAAAAATGATTGCGAGAAAATGGATATACAACTATGCATAGCGGATATGTAATGAAATGCCATAAAGAAAATACGGCTTCAATTATCATATTTGTAGAATGATTATGTAATGTAACTCTATTCTTTTATTTGTGCTTTTGCTTTATTTTGGTCCTTTTTCTCTGAAATAGAAATAATTGTGTACGTGTACGTGTGTTTGTACATATATATTTATCATTGATATCTCTCTGTCTATATCTATCATCTATTTACGTCTTCATCTTGGATAATCTTAATTTTTATTTTATCGTTCATATTTAATTCATGTAGTGTGATTTCGGAACATGCTATTTTACTGATAAAAAAATAATTTTGCACAGTTTAAGAAAAATAATGCTAATTCTAGCATAAACAAATTAAATTTTTATATTGTTCTCTTTAACAATCAGGATTTTAACTATGGCCGCTACAATAAGGTTATTTCTGTGTTCACACTACACTGTCATATTTGAGTAAACATAAACGTGAAAAAACCTTATTGAGGCGGCTATATTGAACACGAGTTAAAATCCCAATAGAAAAATATTGTAACAAACTATTTCTGTAAGAACTTTAATAAAAATGAATCGCGCAAAAATAAGGCAAGTAACAATACAAAATTTCATTAACTACTAAAAAAGTATTATATTAGATTTTAGTGAGTTCTGCATTTTAAAAAATATTCCAATAAATATTTTGGAAATCTATGATATCTCTTTTCTCCCTCTCTCCCCCTTTGCAATCAACAAGTACATAAACTTTCATCAAGTATACAAACAATAATATGTTACGAGGGTAATTTGATGACTTGTATGTGTATACACACACACACACACACACACACACACACACACACACACACACGCACACACACATAATTTGAAATTTAATTTGGAATATTTGCTTGGCACACGATTTATGAAACTTTTAAATAATCGTTCGATTCCCGAATCGATTTATAGATTATAAAATATAGACTCAATTGCATGCTTGTATGTATTTACATGTAGGTATGTATAAAATACGTAACAGATAACACACAACTGGTCAGAACAATCTCTTCTTTCTATATGATGAATATCGTTTTGCATTTGAGGCAGCTGACATTATTTAGGGGTAACATTTTGAGCGGGTGACGACTAAACGAATCAATACTTAAAATTATTAAATATCATTAATTTAGAAAACAACATTTTGATAAATACGGCGTCGCTTCTTTAATGTCAAATTGTTTATTAACTTGAAATGTACAGTCGTTGAAAAAATCGAAAAATGAAAAACTAAAATATATAAAAGACATAAAACTTTACCTTTTCCTATCAAAGTGTAATTTAAAAAGACCTTGTACAATTAAATTGTAAATATATTGGTACACAAGTACCAATATATTTAAATATTCTCTCGTAATTTTAGGCAACGTAATAGGATATTTTTATAATGCACAGCGCTATGCCTATCTGATAACACGTTACCAAAACTTATCAAAACTGCTTTTAATTAACAACTTCAAACTTTCAAGTTCTGAAGGAGAGGGAACTGCAAATAATTTCACAAATGAAGATGTTAACTATTTGATGTGTGTAAAAAATTGAAGTATGAAAATGTTGAGGAAGATAGAAAAAGTGTAAATAAAAGAATGGTAAATAAACAGCCATAATATTAAATAATTGAAAACGAACGTTGCTCTCGGTAAAAAAATATAATGGTCCATGGTATGTACATGAGCAACTTGGTTGCATCATCAAATGACGACACATTTCTTTTTCAGTGAAGGAAATTATTAAAACCACCACACACGATTTACAACGTAACAATAGTATTTCGAATGATTTGCTGACTCTCATATATCGCAATATGATTTGGCGTATGAAAACGCCCTGCATATCGTATGTGTATCGTAGTTTTTACGTACTCCTTCTCCCCCACACACACACACACACCCACACACACACACACGCACGCACACACAGAGGATGCCTTTTTTTCTTTTTTATAAGGCTTTCAAATTCACAGCTTTACATAATTTCTATCAAGAATAAATAATTTAATTGCGATTGATAAATTGTATGTTTTTTGTGCAAATACCTACAGAGTACCCAAGCAGAACAGGGAATCATCACGACATCAAAATGATGTCAAAATGACTGCAAAATGATCATTAAAAATCACTTTTCGATCAATTACGATTCACTTTGATGTCACTTTGACTTATAGATCTGCTTGGGTAGACAGAAGAAATTTGCAAACTCATTTCGCGGGAGATGCGCGCGAATGATTCAAACTCTAACGCCGACACCGCTATCGCTCTTCATCTCCGTTACGATGTCGAACGTGGGAGTGCAGATGTCGGTGGGTGTGGGAATGGCAAGAGGCGCTAGTCGCGGGTTTCTCTTGACCGGTCCGAACGACTCCTTCAGGATGTAATCTCCACGAGGTCTAACGCGCAACCTATTCAACGAATGTACCGCTGGTTCTAATCTGAGAATCGCGCAAGATCGTGTCGAAGGATACTTGACGCGGTGCACCGACTCTGTAGATCTGCTTTGAAAAGCCGCCGCCTCGATGACAGCACACCTCCCGAGGTTCACCGTCGACATTGAATTATACGCCGCCGTATTCCATTGCTCGGAACCAGGCGTAAAGAGCGGAGGCGGCGGCGCGGGCGCGAGAGGTTCGTCGCTCTCCTCGAAGGACGTGAATATGTCAGAGTCAGGCATGGACGGCGCGCTGAAGAAGGACTCGCGCAGAGATGACGTTAGGGCGTCAGGACACATGAACGGGTCCAGGGACGTGAGATCGTTGAGATCGCTGCCGCTGTTACAAGTTTGAAAGTCGTTGACCGAATAGGACGACGGAAACGCGGTTTCATGCTCCATCGCGCTCGATAAGATCTCCTGACTCCTGGAGGATTCGGACCACTTGGAATCGGACGGCCGTCTCGAACTGAACCTAGTGGAGTCGTGCTCGGCAAAGATGGGCTCCGGTAATCTCGCGTCTCTACTTTTGTCCGAATTTCTTAGTAACGCCTCGAAAAGATCGATTGGCTGTAACGTCGATGTATTACCGGATGGTAGGTCGCTCCGAATCTGACGATCGTCGGACAACGGTGGTTCGTTCAGGTCTTCGATGTTTAGCAAGACGGTTGGTACCGTAGTAGTAGTAGTAGTAGTAGTAATAGTAGTAGTAGAAAGGTGGTCGGAACGTCGACTCCCGGGACTGCTTATTCCTTTCCCGAAAGACGATTTAGCGTCAACGACGTCCACGACGCGGGCGGTGGGTCTCGTGATCGCCGAGGGGAGAGGGTCTATAGGACTCGGCGGTTCCGAGTGTATCGTTGGGACGGTCAACGAGTCCATCAGATTGGAAGGCTCCGGTAGAGGTAGACGATGATGGTGCGTCAGCGGATCGCTGATCGCGATGTTGATCGACTCGGAGTGCTTCAACACCTCCAAATTCTTATGAGCTTGCGTCTTGGTTCCGGCAGTAAGATCTCTCCTATGCATAGGCGCGTTTTTCAACGGTGAATCCAAGTCAATGAGATTGGCCAATTTGTTCGATGTGATGGTTAGGCGCGGGACAGTTACGCCCGGTGACACGCTTCGCTTCGGTGTATTCACCTCGGAGCTCGCATCAATGTTATTGGACGTCGCCGAGGAGGAGAAGGAGGACGACGAGAAGCGGCCGTTTCGCAACCTGTGCTTCAGATTCGGGCTCGCGCGTCCAAAATGTCCGCGAAATTTGCAGGGAAATGGTCGTGGACGGGAAGAAATGCGGGAAGAGTCGCTGGATCTTTGTTGCTCTTCCATCTGCCGGCGAAGCATCATCGCGTGCCTCGCTAATGCGTCCTCGTATCCACGATTTTGCATGGAGTAATCACTGTTGTCACTCGTTGGAAAGAGTCTCGTGCTCGGCCCGGAAGCCTCACCGGAAGCGTGCAATGTTACAGCTCTTAAATTCGAATCTGACATAGCCAACGATAAATTTGGATTCCGCTTTTGATAGGCAATGTTATTTGCGCGGCGTGTCACTCGATTCGAGTCTTTGGTGTTTATTACGGAAGCATCGACGTTTAGCGTCGGATCCGATAGTGCGTTCAGCTGAAGAAACCTGCGATCGCCGCGGTCGTGCCCAGCCGCGCCGTCCGCGCCGTCCGCGCTTTTCAAATTCTGATAAGATATGAATTTCGGCTCGGAGATTAACGGCAAGCTCTTTCCATTCATTCGCCTGTGATTTAACCGTCGAAGATGCCTGATCTTGTTGAAGGTTGGATCCAGCAGATACTTGAGATTTTTTATCTTGTCGATATTGTGATTGGAATCAATCAGGTTGCTTCGATCGACAATGTACCTCGGATCGAGCATCTTCGTCAAATCGTGAATGTTCTCCTCGATCATGTCTTCGCCCGATCGACCGTTGCAGGAGAAGGACGCGACATGCTTAATGTCGTGCTTCTCGAGCGAGATATCGCTATGCCTACCTCCGGATGTGTCTACCTCCAGACATCTTCCGCTGTACAGAACGTTGTGATGCTTGGCAGCGGCGAAGCAATCCTCTACCGCAGGCGGATGCCGTCTGCTCTCGTTGCTCTCTTCGTTATTCACTTCGGCCAGTTCGAGGTTCGTGTTGGTACCGCATCTCGTCGGCGAGCAACCGTAACGATCCGGCATCACGCCGAACAGAGCGATCAGATCTTTGGCTATTTTTCCGGCGGCGATGCGCATCTCACCGTGGTGAAAAGCATAGATCCAAGGATTCGCGCCACTGTGCGCCAAAATTGGTAAACCCAGCCACACCACCGTCCATTCCGATAGGATGTTGGTCCCACAGAGGATGTCCACCAGCATGCAAGTCTAAGGAAGAAGAAGAGAAGCATGTTGGAGATACTCGTTTAATACCCGTGTGCCCACACGTCGCTACCGTTTCAAAAAGGAATTTTACGTAAAATTCCCAATAAATATGTTGGCTACCAAATTCTGTTCCAAATAAATATTTGAAACTTGATTCTCTTAATTAGAATCTCGTACTTGCGCGTATGCTCGATTTAAACGACAGAGACGATGTAAAGAATCATTACAAAGAGTAGATACAAAAGTAGAATGGCGAAGAATAAGTGTGAGTTGTTGCCTTCTTCCGAGATTATTTGTCTCAAAGTACAACAATCGAGATGAGTTTTTGAGTAGTTTTCATGTAGTGACATTTGGACGAAAATAGAATCTTTTGAAACTTTTGTAAAACGCAACTTTTTACAAATGACAATGTTTGAAACAAATAAAATAGATGATGCAAACAACTACGATAACTAAGTAATGTACACATGGTTATTTAACTTGAAAAAATGAAATTCAATATCATTTGACAAATTAATCATGCGTTCGTTAATCGATTAAATTTTTATATAATTTATTTTCATCTCTTTATGGTTTATTTTTCAACAAATTACGTTATTATTATGATATATTATAACATTAGAATTGTCGCTGTTACGCGAGCATTTGTATATTCTTATACAAACTTGTTTGTCGTATTACATTGCTTTCATCAACAATAATTTATACTTGAAGCTTGTGCCTCCAAAATAGAGAATCACCTAGCACGGTAACCCGTGAAATAAAATTGACATTGTTACACATCCGTCTGACGTCTGACGCGAAGCGAGACAGTCGCTTCGGAGGTAGCGACATGACGCACGCGGCACGATAGAAACTTGCGAGCTCAAAGCTTGAATTTTACATCAATCAATGATTGTCAAGTTTTTACGCGGCAATGAAAGATTTGTCGTGTCGATGCTGTCGTGACACTTACTTGAAACGGAAGCCACAGGATAAGAAATGCACCGACCGTAACTGCCAGGGTCTGTCCGTAACGAGGCAATGCCAACGTCTGCGTTTGATGTCTGAATGATAATTCCACCGTGTAAATCGCACGTGCATGTGCACGCGCGACAAGATAGACATATATGTAGCAACCGAGTAGAACTAGGGCGCTCGGTGCCCAAACTGCCACGACCAGAAACACTCTGACCGGTGGTAACACAGCCGTATTGAACCTGCAGCTTCCGCTGTAACACAATTAAGTTGATATAAAAAATTATAATTGTTAAACAAATTAAAATAACTATGATATTATTATTATTCGACATCTTTCCAATATTAAATGTCAATGTTTTTGGCTAAGGTACAAAGCACAGATGTATACCAGCATATTTTTCAAAAATACAACAAGTTTATGCAAGTGCCAGATATACGTGCTGTAATAAAATTTATTAAAAACATTTTATTACATTTATATTTCACAAATGCGATGTTTATTGTGCATATAAAATACAACGAGATAAACGATCAGAAACGGGATTTATCGGAAAAGAGAAAAATTCTTTTAAATTGCGCCAAGATATATGTATATATCGAAGGGTTGAAGAACCCTTCTGTTGTTCTTCTCGTCTATATTTTAGTACATTGCTTAATCGATTGTACACAATCTGCAGTGCACATTACATAGTGAAAAGCTTTTGTGCTTCGTCAAGTAGCGCAAGTGATAAACCGTGAAGCTAATATTATGCTAGCTATATCAGCGCTGCAAGTTCTAACGATGTAATTTGATATCCCGTTCGTTTTTATGCCGCATTAATTACACCACATGGTATCAATTACTGCAACATCGAATTAAAAGCTGTTGAACGCAGAGTTAATTGCTTTTGTTTGTTTTCAAAAAATTATAATTGCAAATTAATAAAGTGATGAATGTCGAAAGAGAAAGAGAGAGAAAGAGAGAGAGAGAGAGAGAGAGAGAGAGAGAGAGAAATGGTATTGAATAATAATTTAGTTCAATTTCTCTCATAGTGCAGCAATGTACCTTATAATTTTGTATGCAGCACATAAACATAGTTATCTCGATTTTAGTTATTATTCCAGCTACGTGCATTTATTTTCTTCGATATATCACACATCTCAGAATTGGGCAATCACGTTGCATCTAAATCATGTAGGTATTTTTAGATAGCACTTTAACAGAGTTTCTCGCAATTCTATTTATAGAAAGTGTGTATCGCGTTAGAAAATGTGTACAAGTCACAATGCGCATACACGCGCGCGCAATCAGTACGAATACTATCAAGCAAAAAATAAATTTAGTTTTTACGTTTTAATCAATGAGATATTTGAAAACAGCGTTTTCTTTGAGTAAGTTGTCTGGTTTAGATCAACAATAAATTTAATTATTTTAGTACATTTAAAATATCGTTTCTTTTTAACAACAGTAATACCGCATATATATATATATATATATATATATATATATAGTAATACCGCATATATATATATATAATTTATTATAGCGAGTCCATTACGATTTTTCGCAGAGAAGTGTACTAACAAATGTATAAAGAGCGTTTTGTTTGTTACAATTAATTCGCTTTGGGTGAGTCAAGATTTAAAGAGAACTTTGTACTTATAAAGTTAACTCTTTTTCTTTTGTAAGTTCAAATAGAAATAAATTATCTTTAGAACGCCATTTAAAATTTTACATTAATTACACGTGTATTATTATTTGTCTATTTGTAAACGTTTCATGGAAATTTGTCAATAAGAAATGTTATGTAATAAGAAGAAATAGAAGAAAAGAATAAAATCTACTCATGTATCATATCAATATACTGTTGATTAAATCAAATAATTCGTACACAACAAATTCTATTTCGTTAAATAGAATGGATACTATTCCGTTTAAAACTAAATGAAATAGTTTTAGTCGAGATATCACGACACTTATCAAATTGCAAATTCTCGATCATACATTTTCCTTATTAGATAATAATAATAATAATAATAATAATAATAAATAATAAATTTATCCAAAATGTAGAAAGAGTTACCGCAACAAGTTGCCATTTATGTTTATTAAATGAATTGCACTCGATTAGAGGCACACGCGGTATTATTCTTACAAACTAATATATTTACCTATATTTAATAAGTTTTTTAATTGAAATCGGTCGCACACCGAGTAAATATTGTTACCTGTGCGATTGCATTCCTCCGGTAATTTGGACATAGATGAGGGGCGACAAGCCAACGATGATCGCGTATATCCAAAAGAGAGCAATGTACTTTTCTACGCTGCTATGAGTGATGATATTCTTGTATCGCAATGGTTGTGCCAACGAAGTTAAACGGTCCACGGCGATGGCTACGGTGACCAGGACGCTCGCGCTGCAGAGTGCTATCACAATGCAATACGGCACGATGCACAGAGCGGAAATGCCATTTTCCGATAGACCAGAAAGCTCCAGTTGCATCCCGACTGGCATAAACACGCCGATCTACCATCGAAAACAATCGTCATCCGTTTATTGCGGATCTAACGAAATAAGGATTACGTACTATACGTATTGCGAGCAAGTTGGACTAAAAATCGGACTTGCTCGAGGAAATGCAAAGAGATTGCATGCGAGATTCACATATTTGAAAATCACTTGATATCTCAACAACACTATAGTTGTAAAAGATGAGTGAGACAACTTTTTTCAGTCTTGTAACCCAAAATATATGGAAAAATATATAGATTTGTTAGTTTATCGATACACGTTATATATACATTATATACATGTACGCGTCGCGATCGAATCGTATACATCGATAACAATAAAATATTTAATGTTAAATAATGAGATCGAAACGTGATCGTAGTTGAATTATGCAAATGTAAATCAATGTGTAAACTATATAATTTCTTTCAAGTGTATCGCGGTTTACTACACTTATATTAGGTATGTTTCCTTAGAAAAAGCTTTCTTTAAGTTTATCTTAGTATATCTTATAGGCGTTATGTATGTGATAAAATGCACGTTTTTTTTTTATAGCTATGTAAGATGTAAGAATAAAATTATATAACAAGCTTACCCCAAAATCGCTAATGGCCAACGAGACCAAAAGGCAATTGGAAGCGGTCCTAAGTCTTTTGTATCTATAAAAGGCGGCTAGGATGATGGAATTACCGGTAACAGTGATGGGTGAGAGAATGCATACTATGGAAACCGCTAGAATCACCGAAACGGAACTGATGTCGTGTCGTGGATCAATCCTGGTGACGGTAGGTACGAGGGTGGTCGTTAATTCCCCGGCAAAGGTGGTGGACGGTAGCGGTGCAGTGTCCGTAGCGAACGTTGACATCGTCGCTCTCATATAGCAATAGCAACATTCGCACTTATTCTCGGTTCAACCTTTCTTCGCCGCGGCGCGGCGGCGTATGCATTCCCTTCTTCGTATAACGTCACGATCCAAATCGCCGCTCAATACGTATGAACGATTGTCTGAATAAATTAAATTGCTCGTCCTTAACGTGATTAGCTGGTTTCGAGTGATGAACGAAGCATTCCTCATAAGCATCGATCATGACGATTCTATTGTTTCATCATCGGGATGACGACACGAAATGCTTCAACCAAAATGTAATGATCATAATCGTCGATCTTTGACTGCATTCTGCAAATCTCATTATCAGTTTGTGAGAGAAACAATTTTCTGCGGCACCGTCATAAATTTCAGCTTTGACAGCTCTTTTTATTTTGTCCGAGAAACTCTCGAGATTCGCTGCTGAAGCATTTCGATTTGATCAAGGTGATTGATCCGTTGTAAAATTATAAAAGAGGAAATGATGACTCGATAAAAAGAAATATGGTAGATCCCTCGAATCTCTTGTAAATTCTCTCTTATTATTCCACTTGACTCCTCCTTCATTTATGTTCAACTTTGTTATATCCGCTCACTTCCTGAAACAAACATTCCCGCGTTTTTAATTACCCCTTTTTTTGAAACTCAGTTATCGTACAGGGGCCTCATTCTTGAAAACATGCGAATAACTTTCGTATACGAAAATAGCAGAATAGGCAATGAAATTATTCAATGGTATTCTTCCATTGACTATTTTGCCACTTTCATATACGAAAGTTATTCGCATGATTTCAAGAATAGAGACCCAGATCCTGTTTTTCACATAAAGTGTTACATGCGTAAAGTTACACGTACGTATCTCAGATACGTATTGGAAAATTAATTTCAACCTACAGTTTATGTTGATTACGTCCTATTAGAATTTATATTAATATAGTTAAGACAATTTAATAGATAATTTTTTTCGTAAAAATAAATGTTTCTTTCCTTTCTTACAACATTCTTAACATTTTATCACAGTGTACATATCACAGTGATTTTGCAAAACATATCGATTAAAATAATCTTATGTATGTAATTATTTTAATAAATTCTGTATCTTTCTATAATTCTCAAGTAAAAGTGATTGTTATACCTCAACTATTGTATATGTGTAAAAGAGCACGTTTTCGAGAAGAATAACGACCGCGTGTTCTCTTCGAACAATTATCATTTCTCACAATCATTTAGAAACGAAAGAAGCGAAGAAACGAAGCAAAGCTAAACGTTCTTGCTACAGATGTAAGAAAAAAAGTGCTTATGGATGTCATGCAACGTCCGCGTAGCAGTCATTCGTTTACGAGCAAAAAGCGAGCTTTCTGCATCGAGAGAGAGAGAGAGAGAGAAAGAGAGAGAGAGAAAGAGAGAGAGAGAGAAAGAACCACCAAGCTCGGTTAAATTTGTCCGAACGTTCATTATCTCATCATCACACATTTGCAATTCGAATGAACCGGAATGCGATATTAATGCTCGCACAGTAGATAGATGAGTGAGAATGCGTACTTGGACTTTATAAGAGTTTCAACATCATCAAAATTAACCGAAGACAATTTGCTGAACGACAATCTAACGATTCTCGCGCGGCGTGAAGATATTTAATTTATTTTGGAAAAAATATTTTCTCACGTTTAATAGCAAATCTTCGTCATTACAACTGTTCCTTTGAAAAGTGTAATCTACACGAGTTAAAATCTACTCGGTTTTTTTATCTTCTTAATCAAGCGACGCGGTAATGTCTCGCGCCATTAAATATTTTCTTCGGACATCTCGTAATGAAAATTAAACGAACAAAAGCTGCGGATAATTACTGAAATTTTCTTTGAATCCTGCAGGTAAAGTTTCGTTATGTTTCAATATAAACTCGACAGAAGATTATGCAAGTTTTTAAAATCTTAACTTAAGGCTACAAGTTCCAGCAAGTTTTCACTGATTGCTCACTATTGCTCAATATTTTTTACTCGTTGTTCACATTTGATCTATAACATACAAATAGTGTCTCTGAACGATACATCTTGAATGAGAGAAAGAAGAAGAGGGAAAGAGAGATTACAGTAATTTCGATATTGTACCAAGCAGTAGAAATATTGTACAGCATTCATAAATATTTAAAGAAAATACAATATTATCCGTCGTAATACTATTACTAAATTTGAATCGATCTTCTTACATTCTACTAACTGATAAGTAACGAAGGCATAAAAAAAGTGAGAAAAGATTGATTACTTAAACGATTGGATCACCATGATTACGTTATGTTATTTACAATTAGAATGCAATGTAATTAGTAATGTAGTGCAAACAGAAATGACTTGTGAAAAATGAGAAAGATAAAAGCTTTCGTTCTAAACATTTATTATCACAAATTAAAAATTTATGAATCGCAACCATAGTACAGAGATACGAGGTAGCATCGCAAACTTGAATCACATGATCTACCAATCCGAGTTCCGAAAATTGAGCAATGAATCATTGAGCAATTTTAGAGATGAAAGAGCAAAGAGATGCTTTCAATTTGCAAAATTATTCAAAAATGCACAAATTCTTCAATACATGATTTTGAAACTTTTTAAATAAATTGATAGTGTTATATAAAATTTCGCTGAATATCTTATTTGTTAATCATTGTTGTTCAATTTCATCTTATAGATTTAATTTTAGAATACTATATTTGAAGATTTCATTGATCAATAAAATTGTTTATGCTAGAGTCGCGTGATAAATTGTATTGACAGTCTTTTCTTGTGATACGGGATTTTCTTGCTGCTTTCTCGCTTGCTAAACGAGGATGTCCACCCCCTCATTTCCGCTTGTGTCACTACGGTAAGATCTACACGTCGATCAATTATTGAGATTATTCGATCGAGTGAGTAGCGACTAGCGAAGATTACCGTGAATAATAAATCGCGATAAAGAGAATTTCTATGTCAGAATGTTTTGTAATTGACATTTCGCATTTAACACAAGCCTAAAATCAATAATCAAATTGCGTTACGACGAATCAGATTTTGACGAAATACTTTAATACTCATTCATATTATACCATACCGGAATATAAATGTCTATAATCTACCTATCTGAAATTAGCTACGTTCCATATTCCACATATATAGGATATGTAACATGCACAAAAGATCGGAAAGCAGCTATCTTCGTATTCACGTACATTCGTGTGTGTACAATATGTGTGTGTGCGCGCGTGCGTACATGTACAGTACATACATATAGTATCTTTGGTGCATGCCAGGCTGTAACGGCTATAAAAGATAGCAATTTCGTTCTCCAATAAAGTGGATAATCGACTCTCGAAGAATTGAACTAAAAATGAGGCGTTTGAAAGATTGCTCGAATTTTTCTATTGATAAGTAAAGTGATTATCCGATAAAGCGAAATATGTAGATTCTGTTTAACATATGCATGAGTTTTTTAATGGTATTACGGCGATTTCAGCGGAATATTTATTCCACGCGTAGGACGCCGTCATTCACTATTACACTCGTTGACAATATGAATATTTAAATTTAGATCTCGTCGAGAAATGCATTGCTAATCGTCTTGTCCTTGCTATGTAAATATCTCCGTAACAAATGTTTAACACCAACACGTACAAGCATACTGCTCGCCCTTGTTAAATTAAGGGCTTATTAAGGGGGAAATTCGATTTTTTGGAAAAAATCAATTTTTTTTTCTTACGATATATTTTAGTTTAACATTTGAAGAATCTCTCCAGAAAATTTTATTGTAAAATTCGTAAAACTTCCGAAGTTATGAGTCAGTCTTCATTGATCCGAGCGCAGGTCTTGATAAATTCCATCATGAACCGCCACTACATGAAGATGTTCATGAAACCATAAAGCCAATTTTCGAAGATTTATCATCAAGAAAATTGTTAGAAAGATGTTTGGGTGCAGGTGAAACTCAAAATAATAACGAGAGTTTTAACTCTACCTCTGCGATGCGCGACTAAACACCTTCATTGTGAATTAGAAATAATTGAAATCGCGCGGCTTATTTAGCAACCCGAATTTTTATGCTAAAGGTTTTTATGCTGTCGTTAAAACTGTGACAACGATAGGAAGAGTTATGGAAGTAAAAGCCAAAATATATTCCGAAGAGCGATATCAATACCGGCTTGAAAGATTAGCGCGACGAAGCCTCGAGGCTAGGAAAAAAGCTCGAACAAAGCGTAGAAGCAAACAAATGGCTCAAAACCAATTCTACGAAGAAGAGGAACGACTGCTATATGGCCCTGCAATAGCTGAGTAACAGAAAAATCATCCACACACAAGTATTTGATATACTTATATTTATAAACTAAACTTGAAACTTTAAATGCGCTGTTTTCTCGAAACGCGGCATTTTTGCGGATGGTGTGCATGATATTTTTGTAACCATTGAACCGATTACATTCAAACTTGGCCTGTATGTTCAATAAACATTACTTTATCGTTTGATGAACCAGAATAATGATAAGTTACGTATTTTTGTTTTTTTACATAATAAAAATGGACGAATTTTATTAGTAAAAACTATAGTTTTGATTTGAAAATTAATAACTTCCGCAATAATCTTTCTTTTTTAGTTCTGGTTCATCAAACTGAAATTGTACAAAGCAAGTGTACAAAGTAAAACGCCGTTTTATTTTTCTGTTTCAGATTATCTAAAAGATCAATATCGTGCGCACCAGTGGATAAAGAACTTTGCGGAGCGTGATATTCTATCACATATATTATATATAACTTCTCTATTTATAATTAAAAAATAACAAAAAGAACTGTATACGTTCCTAAATTCTTAAAAAAAAATTCCTAAATTTTACTATGTTTTTGGCTACCGTAAAACCAAATTCCGCCCTTAAAAGTAACATTACATAATACAAATGTATTCGATACAAAATGTTATATTACAATGATTAGTTTTGCCGTTTGTATCTATTCGAATTCTTTCGAAATTCTACATTGTACGACTTGTACTCATAACTTATGAATAAATATTTTTTTTTACTGTTCCCCATATTTAACAAATTAAATTGTATAAATAAATAATTTTATGGACTGCTGTGCTTGCATTCCATAATTGCTTTTGCAAGTGATTCGATCCTATGAATATTTCTAAATTTCTGGAATATGTCGGTATTGACCGAACGTCAACTTCCGGTATTAATATCCGGTTGAGAAATGAGCAATTCCTAATATTACGTGCTGGAATGCGACGTTCCTTGAGATGAAAACAGGAAATTCGCAAAACTTGAACAATCGATATATCAGGTGCAGTGAAACTGCATTCAAAATATGATTTTCTTATTTAATTAAAAAATGTGAAAAGAATCTCCCTTTAGGACATGCTAGGAGATGTTTACATATATGCTTCTTATAGGAGAAGGTACGTTATTACTATTCCGGCTTTACGACTGTATTTCAAGTCCGACGAATATACGGGGCGCAGTTTGAGTTAGAAATTGTAAAAATTAAAAATTATTATTCAGCACCAAGAAGCGCTGCATTTAACATAGACCTTCTAGTCTCATGTTTTAAAAAAATATTTACGTATCGCGTGAATATATATCTAATACAATTTTTCATACAACATATTTAACGTATAATAATACATTTCTGTTATTGTCATATGGAATAATGTAGAAAATTGTTATCTTAATCGCATCTAAGAATTTACTTCGGAATATATGCTACAAGAGATGCGTGATAAACTATGCGGACTTATCGGATGGAAAATCAGTATCAATTTCGAGCATCTAGTATACCTATTAATCAATTTATCGTCGATGTATCGATCGTTCTGGAATTTCACGTAGCATTCCTGACTCTCCGATCTATTGCGTTTACCATGTTGCAAATTTGCCACATTTCTGAGTATAACGCAAATACGGTGGAGGGAGTTTCTACGTGGAAGAGAGGAGTGGGTAGAATTAATTTCAGGGTGCAGCGTATTTCCCAAGCGTATCCGCTCGGGTATCACTCATATATCGCGTCAGTGAGTCGCCGTCGCGTACCAATTTTCATTCGATACTAGGCAATCTCATTGTCAGTATGATTACGCATTCATTTTATAAATAAGTCGGTGATATCTCATTATCATTATAAATATATTTTATCCTTGTGATATTTTGTCATCTTGATATACAAAAATAATGAATTAATAAATAAAACGCCTGGTAGGGGGAAAGAAAAGAACATTTGTTCTTCTTATTAAGTAGATATATATAGAAAAACTTGAAATATTGTAAAAAATAAAATCGTCTGAAAAAGTATATACTAACTATAAATGAAGTTTAATTACCGCAAGACTTTGCGAAAGTTTATATTGAGAGATCAATCAAAATAATGGTGACGTACATACGAGAGCAGTGTGATACATACTTGTTTTTGAAGATTCGCTAGTTGAAACAAGAATCAGAAATAAAACAGGTTAAAACAAAGAAAATCGGAAAATCTGTGTCGTATTTAAATTTAGTCGGAAGCAGATAAAAAATTTGGTAAAAGATCTTTTTGAAAGATTAAGTATTTTTTCAGTTAAACTTAACAATTGCAAGATAGAAATTTTATTTCAACAATATTGTATATTAAAAGTATATCAATGATAACCATATTTTTTTTGTCAATTACAAACTAAATTTTATATATTTTGAACGTTACCGTTATATTATACATAATAAGTATTTATCACGGTATCGAGCGCAATAAATAAACCTCCGCGGGATAATCTAGGTGATATACGACATAATTGAACTAGATGATTTTTTTTATTTTCAATTGAGACTTACTCCGCTTCAA